>NC_141148.1:15062828-15221578 GCF_053477565.2 Lygodium microphyllum | reverse complement strand
TCCTGACTCTCATTTTGCTCTACTCTTGCTCGCATTGCTCCCCCCCGTCTTGGATCTTTCAAGGAATCCTTCCTAGGATTAGCATAGGAAGTACGATGCAAATGCTGTTTTTCGTGGATTGACTTACTTAGCCAATAACCAATCATAGAAGCTTGCATTGTATGCAAGTTGGGCATGACAATCAAGAGCAGATGGTTGGATGGAGACTTGGGAGATGTAGGTCAAGTCATCGTGAAAGAGATCTCCAGTATTAAGGTGGCTTGCAACATATAATTCCTCTTCCGTAAGGAATTGGTCAATGTAAGGGTGAGCGAGCACATGGTCATCTAGATGCTGGTTGCGAGTGATAGCCAAAACCCTAAACGAGATAGGTGCCACATAAGTAGAGTCATATTTGATGGTTTTAACTACCCTACGTTGCTCAGCATTGGTCATTATCCGGCAATCTTTTTTCTCCCATTGGATTCTCATAGCAAACCACTGCTGCAAGAACGTGGAAGGCGAGCTTGCCATCTGCGTGAGCTCTTGCAACTCGTGCTCAGGAACAAAACGAGGAGGCTTACGATATGAAGTGATTAGTCTTTTGAGGGCAGCTTGCTCCTTTGAGATTTTGTCATTTGCTCTATCAGTTCAACAGCAATTTTGGGGAATTTAGTGGTCATAAGTTTGTATTCTTCCCAAGTGCATGGTAATGCACGAACATCTGAAGCAAGTATTTTGTCAAGAAGATCTAGGTCTAGCCTCTCATAACTTCTAGCGAATGTAGTGAAAGTTTTGTCCAACATCTTGATGCAGGTTACTAAGTCATCCCCAGAAGTCCCGGTGAGGTCTTTAGCCAAGGAAAGGAAAGATCGTATCGCATAGGAAGGTTTAAGACCTGCTAGTAGGAATGGTGCAAATGGACTGGATAGTGGTGACTCCATCATTGGTGTCACAGGTGTGGCTTTGCACTCCGAAGCACTTTGAGGTGTTGTAGGAAGCTCTGGGGGCATGGGAGTTGTGATGGGTTCTGAGTGAGCAATCATGGGGGTATTTAAGTTCTCTGGATTAGGTAAGTCTAAGGCTTGTGGTGTTTGCTTTGGTCGATAGATGAGCTGGGGCTTACTAGCCACTGCGGACAATGGTTTGCTGACTATGCCCTAGGCACCATGTGTGCAAGCCTCCCTCACTGGGGTGAGATTGCTTGTAGATGAGCTTTTAAACTTGCCATTTTTAGGCACCCAAATCTAGGGGTTGCCCTCGTAGTATCCTTGTGCTCACAAGAGATCTTTGGGGATCCA
Organism: Lygodium microphyllum; assembly: GCF_053477565.2. Classification (NCBI taxonomy): domain Eukaryota; kingdom Viridiplantae; phylum Streptophyta; class Polypodiopsida; order Schizaeales; family Lygodiaceae; genus Lygodium; species Lygodium microphyllum. The sequence continues at coordinate 15,220,298 of NC_141148.1, read as the reverse complement.
TCGCGGTGTGGTTGTGTGTCTACGTCGATAGCGTCTAGACTGCCTCTTAGACCATGATGGCTGATTATTTTGGCGTTTAGAATCACGTTTGGGTGGTCTACCTGGATGTGGTCTTTGCCGTTTTGGCACCCATATAAGCTTGGACTCCTTGCCTTGTGAGCACTCTTAGTGGGTTTAGGCCTAGGGTCGAGAGCCTGGCATGAGGCCTTAGTTTTCTTCTGTTTAGACTTGGGCTGAAGCGTGGTCATAGGGGTTTCTACCGGTGGCTTCGTAATGGTGGAGGAGTCAGGACAGCCCTTGCTGAAAGTCGTCACTATACGCACATTGCCTATAGCAAGATGAATGCGGTTTAGGTTGTAATCCACATTACAATTCATTTGCTTCTTGAAAGTACGACCTAATAGTGACATATTACGAGCTCCTTTAGTGTCTAGCAACACATGGAAGAAAGCTGGTAAACTTTCAGACTCGATAGAAACGACTACCTTGCACTTCCCTAGGAGTGAATAAGCATTACCCCCAAATGGGGTGAGTTTGGCATTAGTGGGCTGTAGTTTCGGTTGACCAATGCGTGTCCAATGGTCATGCGTCAAGATGTTGTAGTCGGCACCTTCATCAATCAAGGCATCAAAAGAATACGTCGCTCCTGCTGTGACTGTGATTCATAAATACGCCGGTGCCACTGCTTCTCCGTCCTAATCTGTAAGGTCGATTATAGTAGCCATGCAAACGTTCATTGGGGGTTCTAGCATGGGTGGCTCATGTATGGATGGGAAGGAGGATAGTACTTCTTTATGCAGCTGCCATTAAAAAAGCCTATTCCTTCGCCTTCAAGTGTCTCTAACTCAACATTCCCCATTCTACCAATCATGCGTACTCTGAAAGGCCCTAGCCCCCAAAACTTCATCTTCTGTTTATGTCCTTTTACAGAGTATAGCAGAACAAGGTCCCCTTGTTCAAAGTCTCGCTGTTTGACATGCTTGTCAAACCACATCTTTCCTCGAGCCTTCTCACAAATTAGAGAGTGAGTGGCGAGGAGTCGGGTCTCCGTTAGGCGCTCTAACTCCACTAAGTGATTGGTCCAAGCCTCTCTTCCCTCCCAACTCTCCTGGACTGCTATCCTTAAGCTAGGGATGAAGAATTCTAAGGGTAAAATGGCTTCAGTTCCGTACGTCAACCTAAAAGGCGTCTATCCTACAGTCGTTTTATAAGCTGTGCGATAGGCCCACAAGGCCGCCATTAGCTTGTTGTCCCAGTCACTTCTTGAAGTAGACACTACCTTTGTAAGCACGTTGACTAAGATTTTATTCGTGGATTCGACTTGGCCATTAGCCTGAGGGTAATAGGGAGAGGACTTCCGATGAATTATTAGGAAGGTAGAGAGCAGGTGGGAAATCACCTCATTAATGAAGTGCGTGCCTTGGTCGCTTACAAGTTCGATTGGATAGCCAAACCGTGAAATGACCTGCTCCCACAAGAACTTTGCAGTGGTTCTAGCATCATTCTTCCTCGTGGCTCGTGCCTTTGCCTACTTCATTAGATAATCGGTTGCCACTATGATGTAGCGAGCTTGGGAATATTGTGCCGTAGGACTAATAGGTCCAATAAAATCGATGCCCCATTTTTCAAAGGGTTGTCGGGCTATGACAGGGGTCAATTCCATCTTGTCTTTCCGTACAGGCACTTTGGTCCTTTGGCACTCATCGTAGTGCTTTACAAATTTAGCTGCATCGCGAAAAAGGGTGGGCCACCATAGTTGGGATTATAGCACCTTTCAGGCTATTGTGTCCCCGCTAAAGTGTCCTCCAGCGATTCCACCATGTGCTTCTTTCAATGCATCGTGCATCTCGTGCTCACATATGCATCTGCGCAATAAACCGTCTTGTCCCAACCTGTAGAGTTGGCTGGCTATCAGTTGGTATGGCTGAATTTTCAGGATAAGTCTTCTCAGCCTGGCCTTCTCAATGGGTCTCTCAGGTAGTCCGCTCTCTAGCACTTGCACTATGTCATTGGCCCAATACGGTGTTAGATCAGCTTTAAACAATTCTCTCGCTAGACAGGTTAAAGAGATGAGCATCCGGTAAATCATCAGGTATGCCTTGTCCAGCGGCTTCTCCTGTGGGTATGCGGGACATGTGGTCAGCCATGCAATGCTGCTTTCCTTTGTGTACAACCACAGAGAAGTCAAACTCCAATAGAAGGAGTAACCATCTAGCTATGTGTCCCGTAGCGCAAGGCTTGTTCACAAGATATAGCAAGGCTTGATGGTCAACAAAGAAGACAAAGGGAGTGGCCAACAGGTAATGCCTAAATTTCTTTACCGCAAATACCATGGCCAACCCCTTCCTTTCTATCATGGAATAGTTCATCTCGGTCTCTGTGAGCTGCCTACTAGCAAAACTCACTGGGTAATCTAAGTTATGTTCACTAGGATGGCATAACATGGCTCCAATAGTGAACTTAGAGGCGTCTATGTGTACATGAAACGTTATGTTCCAGTCTGGGGCTCATAAGATTGGTACAGTAGTAAGAGCCTTTTTCAACTCCTCATATGCGCAATGGCATTCCTGAGTCCACTCGAACACTATCAACAGCTTGTACAATGGTCTAGCAATTAGTGCGTAATTTAGTACAAAGTGTCGATAATATCCTGTGTGTCCTAAGAAGCACTGAACTCCCTTGTAGTTATCGAGTGGCGGTAAGTCAACAATGACTCTGACTTTAGAAAAGTCAGTGGCAATGTTGTTCCTTGACACTAGGTGCCCTAAGATGCATCCGTGTTTCACCCAGAACTAGCACTTTAAGGGGTTCAACGAGAGGTGGTACAACCTACACCTTTCAAAGACAGCTCTCAATTTCTCTAAGTGTTCGGCCCAACTAGAGTGTACGCATAAGTCATCTACAGACACTTCCAGTTCACGCCTAAGCATGTCCTTAAAGATAGTGCACATTAGGCGTTGAAAAGTCGCACGTGCATTCATCAGCCCAAAAGGCATGACAATGTAGGCGAATACACCCCATTCCCTGGCAAAGGTAGTCTTGTGCCTGTCGTCGGGGTGCACTTGCACTTGATTATAGCCCGAGAAACCATCCAGAAAACTGTAGGCTTCTTTACCTGCTACCCTCTCAAGCATGTGCTCGGTGTAAGGTAAAGGATAGTTATCCCTCTTTGTAGCGGCATTCACTTTCTTGTAGTTCACGCACACTTAGATTTTTCCATTTTTCTTCATGACAATCACGATAGGTGATACCCAGTCTGTGTGCTCGATCTTATATATGAATCCTGCCCTCATGAGTTTATCAATCTCCTCTTTTACTACATGGGCATGTTTGGGATTCATGGGGTAAGGTCATTGTTTCATTGGCACTGCATCAGGGACCATTGGGATATTATGAGTCACAACCCTAGGGTCAACTCCCTTAAGTTCATCCAATGTCCAAGCAAATACGTCAATGTACTCTTGCAAGAGTGCAACAAGTTTGGTCTCCTCATCCTCTGTCAAGTCATCTGCAATGAATACAGGTCTTGGCTTTTCACCTTCCCCAGCCAAGTTAACTTCCTTGACTTTGGCGGGTCCCTCAATCGGTTCACTAGTTTGGCCTTGTCTTTTCGCACCTAGCAGAATCACCACTCTGTCACCCTTTTTAAATTTTGTAAACCGTTTGTGTAGATCCTGCAGTTTCTTTTGCCTTTCTACTTCTGAGTCCTTTGCTTGCTTCCTGGCCTCCTCCTTTAGCCTCTTGCACCTTAGGTGGACTGGCAAGTCTCCCTTGGTGTGTTTGACTTTAGAAGGTTGTGGTATCTTGGGATCACTCTCAATGCTGACTTCCGACTCTGAGTTAAACTCGTATCCCTCACTTGAGGAAGGTGTTTCCCCAAGGGGTCACAGTTCAGTAGGTGCATTCATCTTGAGCACAAGGATTACCCATGGTCGTGCCACTCCGGCTTGCTTGTAATCCACGGCTCCTATGTGTTCTAGCTAGGATCTGTCACACTCCATTCGCATGACTCCTTTTTCATCCTGACTGGTCCTTCCTCTCCTAGGCCTCGAGTCTGCCCTGATTTGTTCTATCGCTTTTCCTTCCGTGTTGTACTCTATTGTATCTATCTCTTCTTCACTCTCCTCTCCCGTAGAGAGACAGTCCTCATACTCCTCGTCATCAGAGTTGTGTCCTTCTGACTGCTCATCATCACCTAAGCTTTCCTCTCCAGTCTCCTTGTCATCAGTACTAAAGCCCAGTTATATAACAAATTCAGGTCGTGGACCTTGGTCCATTTCCATTCTGGCTTAGGTAATAGATCACGTAGAGGTTTTAAGTTAGCAGCCAAGTTGCCTTCCAGTTTATTGGTCAGATACTCTACGATTTCCTGAAGCTCTAGTTTGTTGTTGGGGATATGGAACGAGGCTGGTTTGCCTAGGTTGAGCGAGCTTCCTGCCATCATGCAGAGTGGCACAATTGGCTCCTCAATTGGCATGGTTGCAGCTTTAATAGCCTGCCGATATAGTTCTTCCTCATCCGAGAATGGTAGGTCAATGGTTGTCAAAACATGCATCCAATCCCTCTCATCCTCAGGGCAAGGAATATATTTAGTGAGTGATCCATAGGGTTTGGTCATTTGAGTATTGCCTTTCAACATAGTTGAGATGCATTTAGGTCAATAGGGGCCGTCTTCCAAGTGTCCATCTCTACCCTTACTGCACTAGTTCTGTTTCCTAGGAAAATCAAACCATTGCCCCAGTCCTCAATGACACGCGCATTCCTCATCCAAGGTCGGCCTAATAGTATGTCGTAATCCACTCCCTTCATGACAATGAAGTTTGCGGAAAACTACACACCGGCAATCTTTACTGGCCAATGGTCTTACCTTCATTCCATTTGCTAACATGACATTAAACCTAGCAATCTCTACAGGAGGGTTTCCCCATGCCTCTAAGACTGCATGGTTTAGTACGCTAACACCTGCGCCTGTGTCGACAATTCCTTTTCGCGTCATATCTCCTAAGGCTAGGACGGGTAAAACTACTTGCATTTCAGTGCCTTCCCAAAAAGTATTGATGTGCAAAGACTTAGGAGTTGAGTGTAGAGTTAGACTTGGGATCTGTGTAACCGCATCATGATCTTGCGGATCAGCACCCGCAAGTCCTGTGTATCCCTCCATCAAGTCTTTTAACTCCTGCCATAAGGAATGATTCTGCCTAAGCAAGTCTTCCAAGCTTAGAGTTACTGGAGTAGACAACAAGGTTGTGAGGAGGCCACTGGGCTCTTGTCTTCCCCTGAGGCTAGCATTTCTAGGCCATGCGTTCTGTCTGCCCTGGCAAGTTTCCCCTTGGCCTTGCTACTGAGTTCCCCCTAGTGGTGCAGGTATGCTCGTAGCTTGTGGTTTTGAAGGTGAGACTGGTGTGCTCATGCTGGAGAAATCGTCAATAGGATCTTCTAATATGGGTTCAGCATCCTTGAGGTGCTTTTGGGCATCCTTGACCCACTCCTTGACCTTAGCTATAGCCAAAGCTGCCGTTTGGGATGGGGATATTCCCCTACCTTGGCACTCCCTAGCTCGACTGTCTTAGGAGCTGAGGTCTCCACCTCTGCGTCTGTGACCCTCTTTCCCGTTACTAACATAGTCGCTTCCTCGGTTTTAAGAGTTATCTTTGCATCGATTCTCTTTTCCGTCTCCTCCGGCTTTTCTTTCCTATTGAGGTTGCATCAAGGTTACTTGGCCCTGGCAAAGAGATGCCTGCCTGTTTTGTTTGAGCTCGCATCATAACATGTAGTGGGATGGGTGTATCCTCACTATCAAAGGTTTCCACTCCAAAAAGCCCCAAAGGCACCGATGGCATGTTGGCTGAGCTAGTTGATGGCTTCCACCTAGGACAGTCGGGAAACAGATGTGTGATTCCACACTCTGTGCATCGGAGATCCGCTTTGTCCTTGTTAGCTTGTTCTCATTCTGGGCAGCATGATGAAATGTGGCCTGGGTGGCCGCAAGTCCAGCATGTGACTGGATCTTGGCTTTGGCCCTCCAAAGCCTCTGCCTCTTCCTCTTCCTAAAGCCATCACCGGCACCGGCCGATAGTCCATCAGGACTGGGTTGCCCTCCTCATCATAGGATATGTACAGGTTGACATATGTTTCTTCCTCATTAGGCTCCTCCACAAAGTGAATAGGAGCATCGCTAGATGGGTGGGTTACAAAAGGCCCTGGTGGTCTGGGTATACCAGTTGGGTTCATCTCCAGCCTAGGTATAGTAGGTCTTGAGTCAATCGGTGCTGGGAGAGCTAACTGGGCTCCCCTCCCAAAGAAATTGGGTGGCCTATTACCTAAGTATGGAGGGTTGTACTGATGTGTGTATGGGAATCTCCTCGGCATTCTGCAATGCACTGCATCATGCCCGAATCTACCGCAATTTGAGCACGGTCGAGATCTAGGATCTTGGCACTCAACTGGGAGGTGATTGCCGCCGCAATATATACATTGTACATGCGATCTCACTCACAGGCTTCCTTACCAGCTCTTGCAACCGTGCAATCTCCATTCTCATTTCCGCCATCCCCTGGTCATGGTCTACACTCTTTCCCTTATCCTGCACACTAGCAGTTGCTTTTTCCCCCGAAGTAGTTGATCTCTCAAGGTCCCTCTAGCTTGCACTCTCTCAGTTGGTAGTCCTCATGCTGTGTTTCCTAAGTTGATCATCTACGCGTATTGCCTCCTCGAAAACTCTAGCTAGCACGTCTCTTTGCAAGGTGGAGTTACTGGCCAAAGCCTTGTAGAGCTCCTCACTCTGAATCCCGTTCATGAACACTGTAGACACTGCCCTCTCGGTAGGTCGCTCATTAGCAGGGATTCTCTTGTAGAGGCTGCGCACCTAAGTATTGTAATCCCTAACGTCTTCCTTCTCCCTTTGACTGATATTCATCAACCTGACGATGAGGTTATCAGAATACCCTACCTCCGAAAACCTCTTGATGAAGAGGCCCTTAAGGCGAACAAAGCTCGTACGTTCTACATCATCTAGACTAGAATACCAGGTCCTCCCCTTTTCACCTAAGAACAGACCAAAAGCTTGAGCTCGCTGCGCAGGGTCTGTAAGACCGTTTGCCTCACATACTTGCTCAAACTGCTCCATGAAGCTGTACAGGTCACTGCTAGGTTTGTATCTAGCTAGTTGTTTTGCTACAATGGGGATTCTAGCCTGCCCTTTAGCCCCTTGCGTGACTCCCAATCCCAATAGTAGCGTGGTGGCTAGGGCAATAGCGCTCTGTTCAATGGACGTATTGTCCAAGAGTCGCTTTGCTACCAGTTCGCTCAATGTCATGTCAATCTTTACTGCCCGTTCCCTCTCTACATTCGGTCCAGATTTGGCCGCTCCAACTAGGTCTAGCACTCGTCTAGCCTCGTACATATCTATGTCTTGCTGTAGCCTTCTAACCCTTTGCTCATGGTTGTAGGCAATTATGCCTTCTAGCGCTCTCTTGATTGCTCTTCTCTCTTCTTCCAGGTTTGCTACCACTTCCTCTACAAGTCTGCCCTGGATCACGATCCTAGTGAGTTGATCGTAGTTGTGGACCAGTTCCTAGACTGAGGTTGGAAATTCTCCAAAGTCTAATTGGTCCTCTCCTCGTTCGCCTCTTGATCCCGACATTGTTTCTACTTCCAGCTCCACGAGGTTGTCAATAAATCCAAGCAGCTCCGGCAGCGTCCAATCCTCTATATTGTTGCTTTCCGTGTCTTCGTGTCTTCTCCAGGTCCTACTAGTAGGGCACTCAGGCACCTGTCTAAGTCTTGGGGTCTTCTTCTACTAGTGGGTTCCTTAATGTTATTAGATATCCTGATGTGTTCCTTGTTATTTGAAAGCAGCTGCAATCCTTATTTACACGTTATGCTTAGTGCTTTCGTAGTGCTTGGTGCGAAAACAGGCTTTTCTCTTTTCTTGCAATGCAAACTTAATGGAACACAAGAGTGAAGTGGTGATGCAAAAAGCGTTTAATGCGAACTCCACTCTGTTTCTCTCCACATTCTTAGCCTGATTTGAGTTCTAAGCTCGGTTCCCGGCTATTCTATGGTCTTTCTGAAGGTCTGTGCTGCGTTTTCTATTCTGCTCTAAGCTCGATTGGTCTCTGAGGTTCTAATGGTCAAACTGGGTCTTGGGGGTGTTCAGGGTTGTGTCCTGGGGTTCAGGTCTGTGGCAAGGTCAACTAAAGATCCTTATTTTTCCTTCTAGCAAGATGGTCCGATTCCAGAATCGGACTATCCGATTCTGGGAATCGGACAAGGCTGGTCCAACTCTAGTAGTCTGACAGTCCGATTTTTGCAATCGGACAGAGTGGTCCAATTCTTGCAGTCGAACAGAGTGGTCCGATTCTTGCAGTCGGATAGAGTGGTCCGAGTCTAGTAGTAGGACAAGTCGGGTCCGATTCCTAAAATCTGATGGTCCGACTATGATGGGCGGTCCGAGTGCCACGTGGCATGTCCGATTGGACTGTCCGATCCTAGGAATCGGACAGGGCTGATCCAACTCCCTCAATCGGACAGTCCGAGTCCTGGAATCGAATGATCCGACTCCAGGACTCGGGTGGTCTGATTCTGGGAATCGGACCACTGAGACCTGATCCAACTACATCTGGCGGCAGGCTCGATTTTGATGCATTTCAATCCCACTTGACGCCTGCTACACACAATCACAAGAGACTTTCTAGATATGATTAGGGCACTACTAAGAAGCACCAGACTCACCTAGAGTAGCACAAATCGATGGCACCCAAAATCGTGATAGTGCTCCCTCTTCCTGGCAACCAGAAGCTCTCTCTCTCTCTCTCTCACAAAGCTAACCAGCGAAATGAGGTTTGCCCTGGCCTCCCAAGCCTCTTAAGGTCCTTTCCTAGTACTGCAAAACCTTAAAGCCAATTCCCTTTCCCTGTTTTACCCAAAAATTTGAATCTGATCCCCTGTTTCCAACAGCAACCAAACCTTCTGTTTTCTCTTTTCTTAACCTAATCTAACCTTAATCTAGTACAGCCAAAATGCAAAACAGAGATGCAGAATGGTAGTCCTACACTAATGCTTCCAACAAACCAAAACACTTACTTGTTTCACGGATTAAAACCTCCTAAATCTCCTAGCTATCTCGAGCACCAGTTCGGGCTGCAAACCCTACTTCTATGCTCGATTTGATGCGCGCGGCGCTCAAGGCTCGATTCTGTCGGTCCCGGAAACGGAACCAAAATGAAGGGGAGCTACAAGCTCTACCCCGAGACCTACGGACCACTTATTGCTCAAGTGTTTCGAACCGAGCGGCCATGGCTACCTCTCACATAGCTGACGTGCAATGCCTACGGGTGTAGTGAGCTTACCTTGATACTCGATCAAGTACCCTCCTCTTTCTTGCACACCGGTAGCTCCACGATCCTTGAGGCAAGTTCAAGCAACCTCAATCCCTCTCCCATGAGCTTCATCCTCCATAGCCACACGCAAGACAAGAGAGGAGAAGAGAGGAGGGGAAGATGAAGAGAGAATATGGAGAGCTTCTTCTCCAAGATCCCTCACTCTCACACAATCACTCCCTCACACTCTCTGAATCCCTCTCTCAAGCACAAGCAAGAAGGCAAGAAACAAGAGAAAAAGAAGAAGAAGCTTTGGCCACACACAAGAATGAGCTTCTCATTCACTTTTCAACTTTATATACAAAACCCTCAATCCCTTTTGGACGGTCATCCCCTTTTCCCCTTTTACATGGCCGGCCATTAGCCTAGGCCCATTTCTCATTTCCCACCATTCTAATCTATCCTATTCCCAACTAATGCATACAATTTGTACAGGAATGAGCCTAGCACTCTTTTACAAGGATTGGGGAGCGCTTTCACACTTAATGGTGCACTTTTTACTCTTTTACTTTCCTTGGGCGACTCTAAGACTTCTTGAGGGTCGTACCTGTACTTTTAATTGCTCTAATTCTTCCTCTTCCTTCCTTCTCAGCTCCTCCTCGGCCTTCTTTTTTCTTTTCTCCTCATCCTTGACCGACTCCCTTCGAGCCCTTTCCAGATCTTTCTTCTCTTTCTTCTTTCGCTCCTCTTCTCTTTTTCCATGCAGGGCTTTGGTTCATTGTTCCACATGCCTTTGTGGTGTAGCCTGGGATTCTCCCTCTTCGTCTGCATTCGTCTCCGTTTCATCAGACGACCTCTGCTACTCTTCTATGTGAGGCGGGGACTCTGACGGTGACTCGCCACTTTCCTCATCGCCTCCCTCTTTGTCTTCTCCTGCTTGTCCCTGCCCCTAGCGCTTCTTGGATGATTGTTGTAAGGACACCTCCAAACCCTATGGTGGAGGCCTTGGAGGATGATGCCTTGCGGGTCGATCGGGACGACGGGGACTCCCCTCCCACGGCTCTTCCTCCTGTCGCCAAGGCCTTCGCCGAGGCCTCAATTGTGTAATGAAAGCAATCAACCATGGAATGAAATCTAACTGAAATTGAAAATTAACTAAGCTACAACAAAGAATTAACAAATCTATTGCACCAAGACATCCTCATCATGTATTAATGGTTGGGGATTCAAGAATACATGACTGCTATGGCTGAGTGCTTCATAGGCTAAGAAGAAGCTGACTCCAAGAAAATGGTAAAGCCAAGATTATTGAATGATCAAAAGATGTCTTGCCTTTGGCCTCTAGTCCCTTCTATTCTAATCCTCTTCCAAACTTAAGGGCTGTTCACACATGTACACATAGGCTAGGGCTAAATTTACAAAGGCTGGAATTAATCCAAGGTGCAAATATTAATGTTGTATTTTCCTTCATGACAAACCATCCCGTCCTGAAGATGGTTTTGTCCTCAAAACCAAGAAGTAATGGACTAAATCCAAGTCAAGCATGATACTAATCATGCCCATTCATCTTCCCAATGATAAGAAAGCACTGTCCATGAAAAGAAGACCTTTTTGCATGCCAAACTGTGAGAAAACTAGCTGCTGTCCAAACAGGGCTGATTCACTAAAACTGCCATAACTTTTGATATATTGGTCCAAATAAGGCGTATGAGGTGTAGAAACGAAGTATACACTCCCAAGCATCACCCCATAACATCAGAATCAAATTTTGATGAAGTCAGGACAGTTTTATTATCTGCAGAAATTTCATACAGCAAGCTGTCTCTGCACAATCACTGCATACTGCATCATATATCATCGTGTAATAACCAAGGAAAGTTATTGACATAAGTGGATGGTTGCCAAGAAGACTCTTCAATGGGCAAATTCTTCCACTTAACGAGATCCTCTCTTTCCAATAATGCTTTCAGGTTCATATATGATCAGTCCTGCCTCATCCAATGGTGGTAACTCTTCCAATACTTGTACATCAGGCCCAACATACTTCTTCAGCTGTGAAATATGGAATACATCATGTATTCTAGTGGAAGATGGTAGCTGAAGTTTATAAGCAAGCTCTCCAATTTTGTCCAAAATCAAGTATGGCCCATAAAACCTATGAGCAAGCTTGTTGTTCCCACCCTTTAATGAAGCATAATGCATCTTGGGCACTTTGAGAAATACCCAATCTCCAACCTTGAAGTCTAAATGTCTTCTTTTCTCATTAGCATAGACCTTCATTACGTCTTGTGCTTTCCTTATGCTGTCCTTGCATTGCCTCATGAGCAACTCCATTCTTTCCAACTCTTCCTTTGCTTGTGGGTTGATGTCTTCATGGAATAAAACTGATGGAAGTTGGACTTTATACCCATAAAGAGCTTCAAACGGAGACATCCCAATGCTCATGTGATGCTTGTTATTATAGCAAAATTCAGCAAGGTGGATCCAACGATCCCATGAAGCTTGTGTGTCATGACAATAATGCCTAAGGTACACTTCCACCCAATGATTAACTCTCTCTGTTTGCCCATCAATCTGAGGGTGATAGGCCGTGCTAGGAGTGAGGAAAGTACCCATAGAAGAGAATAGACTTTTCCAAAAGTTGCCCATAAACTTCGAATCACGGTCTGATACTATTCTCATAGGCATACCATGTAGTTTGAACACACCTTCCATAAATTGCTCGGCGACTTGCCTTGCTGAATATTGGACTTTAGTTGGGATAAAGTGGGCTGATTTGGTCAATCTATCAACTACCACATAGATACTATTCCATCCATGACTGGTAGTAGGCAATCCCGTTATGAAATCCATGGAAATATCTGTCCATTTGCCCGTAGGTATGGGTAAAGGCTGAAGTAAGCCGGCTGGTAATAAAGTGGAATCCTTATTTTGCTGACACTCCAAGCACTGAGATACATACACTTTAACATCTTTCCATAGACCTTTCCAATAGAAGCTTTGATGAACTCTATCAAACGTCTTGAAAAGGCCCAAGTGACCAGCCATTGGCGATGAATGCATCTCTTGAAGCACCTTCAGCTTGAATTTACTGCTGGGAATCAAGTACACTTTACCCTTAAACCATAAGAGGCCATTATGCACTTTAAAATTAGGGAATTCAGCATCACACCCTTGCTGTAATTTCTGTAAAATATGGGCAGCATGCTCATCAAGCACATATTCCTCTTGAATGTCTTCAATCCAATCCTTATAGATGGTAGACACAGTAGGTAGACTGCATGCCCACATTCTTGATAACGCATCAGCCACCACATTATGCTTGCCAGCCATGTATGATATTTCAAAATCATATGATTGCAAAGTGGCCAACCATCTCTTTTGCTTGGGAGAAAGATTGGGCTGCGAGAGAAAATATCTCAAGACCCTATGATCGCTTTTGACTTTGAAGTGTGTCCCATAGAGGTAGTGGTGCCATTTCTTGATTGCATGTAAGATAGCAAGCATCTCCTGCTCATAAACATGCATCTCTCTCTCTTTGTCATCAAATTTTCTGCTCTCAAATGCAATGACACCATGCTCCTGTACCAAAACTACTCCCAAACCTCTACCACTGGCATCTGCATAAATGGTAAAAGTCTTGGAGAAGTCAAGGCAAACTAGTATGGGTGCTGAAACAAGCAATTCTTTCAGCTCATTAAAGCTCTTGTCAGCGATCTCATCCCAAAAGAAGGCCTCCTTTTTCAGCCGATCGGTAAGAGGAGCTGCAACATGAGCATAGTTCTTCATAAACCGTCGGTAAAAGGATGACAAACCAAGGAAACCTCTTAATGAAGTGGCATTGGTTGGTGTAGGCCATTCTTTGACGCACTGAACCTTCTTAGAATCCACTTTGATTCCATCTTCTCCCACTATATGACCCAAGTACTCCACTTCCTTTGTCATAAAGTTTATGTATCCTCAATATGTCAAAGACCTCTTTTACATGCTGCAAATGGTATTCTTTATTCTTGCTATAGATCAAAATGTCATCAAAGAATACCAAAACTGTTTTAAAGAGCAATGGCTGAAGTATCTTATTCATGAGAGACTGGAATGTGGCTGGAGCATTTGATAACCCAAAAGGCATAACCATAAACTGATAAAGACCCCTCTCCGTCCTGAAGGCTGTTTTGAATTCATCCCCTTCCTTCATGCGTATTTGATGATATCCCGATCTCAAGTCAATTTTGGAGAACACCTTGGCATCCTTCAATTCATCTAAGAGATCATCTATTCTAGGTATTGGATACCTATTCTTGATAGTGACCTTGTTGAGATCGCAGTAATCAATGCACATTCGAAAGGAGCCATCTTTCTTCTTCACAAGAAGGATTGGAGATGCAAAAGGTGATTGGCTTGCCTTAATGAGACCCATTTCCAAAAGCTCTTTGACTTGGCGTTCTACCTCTTCTCTTTCCACTTTGGAGAGGCGATATGGTGGTTTGTTGATGGGCTTTGTATTGGGCAGCAAGTCAATGGGATGATCTACTTCTCTTTTGGGAGGAAGAGAGGTAGGTGGCTGAAAAATATCATCATATTCTTTCAGCAAATTACAAAGACATGGGTCCATATTGTTGGTAGGAGAAGAGGACTGATCCTCTTCAATCTTGGAAAGAAGAATGGTGAACATACATGCCTTTGCATTTATCTCTTTCTTAACTTTCTTGGGGCTGATCATCTCCCTTCTTTTTTTTTCAGCTCCATGTAGTGTTACTTGTTGTCCACACCATTTAAACTCCATTTCCATGTTGTTGAGATCCATGGTAAATCTGCCCAAAGATTTCAGCCAGTTGCAGCCAAGTATTATATCAATGGGACCCATTTCTAATGCAATTAGGCTCACCGATGTAGTGCACAATGGGGAAAGGGTGATAGGTACATTTGGACAGCATTGATTGCTCATCTCAAAATTTCCATTTGCCACTTGGATTTTGAGTGATGTAGGCATTTCATGCGTATTCAATTTCAGCACATTGAGTGACTTAGCATTAATGAAGCTATGTGTACTTCCCGTATCTATGAGTATATGAGCGGTCCTTCCCTTGATTTGACCTTTAAGGCGTAGGGTATTATCCCCTCTTGAACCACTCCATGCATCACTTGATATGGCACATAGCAATGGATGTAAATCAGTCCATGAATCATCCAAATAATGACCACCCGGGTCGAAAGGAAACCCATCCATCGGATCATAGAACTCATCATGGCCATTCTCTTCATTTTCATGCGCCTCTTCTTGAGTTGTTGTGACATCAAGCTGAGCCAAGCTTCCTTCAATAGATTCAACATCGGAATCATCCTCGATGATCATGCTAATCTTCATATTTTTGGCCTTGCATTTGGACTTATGATCGAGTGACCATTTCTCTCCACATTTGTAGCATAGACCTTTAGCATACATATATTTGAGCTTGTCATTCGATACATGTTTGCCTTGAGTAGGGGCTGAAGTTTTGGCATTTATATCAGTCCTCTTTCCATCAAATCTACTTTCAGCATTAGGTCTGAAATTACTGCTTTGTTTTGACCCAAACACAGTAGGAAAAGTGGCTATCTTGCTGTAGGTATTGCTGAGAGTATTTGATGGCTTCCCAATATGCTGAAAATCAGTTTTAGCATGCCCATAATGGCCTGATGTCCTTGGGAACTGCGTAGGCTGAAAAGAATGCCCTGTTTTTGGCTGAAAACCCTTGTATTTCTGCCCATAACGTTCAGCCAATTGAATGGCAGCTTGTAGGGATGTAGGATTCATGGCTCCAACTTCATAAGAAAGAATAGGTTCCAAACCAAATATGTATTTATTCAACTTGGCACTATCGGAGACCCCATGAACATACATCGAGAGGTTCAAAAACTGATTTGAGTACTCTCTAACCGAGAGACCACGTTGCTCAAGTGCATACCACTTTTTCTCTAACCGCTCTTTTTCAATAGGAGAAACAAAGACTTCAATCATAGCATTTTTCAATGCGTCCCAAGACAAGAAGTCATGTCCCATCCTCGCCATATATCTCCACCAAGTGTGAGCGTGGCCTTCTAGATGAAGGGCTGCAAATTTTACTTTGGCATTCTCGGGCCTTGGGTAAAGGGAAAAATACATCTCTAACTTGTCAAACCATTCCTCCAACTCCGTGGGTGAAGGGTTCTCTCCCTTAAAGTTTGAGATAATTATTTTCTCCTTGTACTCCTCTCGTATTGAGGAGGTTGTCCATTAGGGTGCTGCTGCCCACTATGGTGTTGTGGCCCAAAAGAATTGCCAAAAGGTCCTTGCCTAGGATATTCATTATTTCCATGCCCTTGCGCATAAGGAGTTTGTTGTCCATAATGTATACTATGACTTTGTGGCTGGAAACAATGTCCTTGAGGCTGAAAGTATGTGTTGCTCACATTGGGAGGTTGTCCATGGATAGGTGAGTTGAAAGGTGGTTGCTGCCCATTATTTTGCTGATTCCAACCATGATTTAACATGGGACTTGGCCTATTGGGCTGCACTTGGGTAGAGAAATTATGTTGTGGCTGTCCAAAAGCATTTGGGGCTGAATTCACATGTCCATGTGGCTGCCCATAAGAGTTTGGGGCTGAATTAACATGCCCTTGCTCATAGCCACCAACATTTGCTTGAGGGTAAAATTGCTTGTAAAAAGAGTTGCACCCATGGATGTCTTCATCATGCTTTGAGTTTGTTTGCACTTTCTCTTGAAGATCCTGCCCATGTGGCTGAAAGTGACCCTTTTGTTGATGGAATTGTGGCTGAAGTGAAGTGGGATGAACAAAATCCTTAGCTTTAGATGACTCTCCAACTTCAAATTGACCTACCACCTTAGGAGTAGGTGGTTTAGGTGGTTCTTCAGCCCTATGAGGATGTGGGATATTAAGACCAGCTGTAGGTAGCATTTTCTCACCAAGAAGTGCTACAAGCTTGTCAATACCCAACCTCATACCCTCGAAACCTGTTTTCATATCCTTTATGTCATTTGACAATTGTTGAAAACTGTTTGAATTCATTGAGATATGAGACGTCTCTATGGGTTGATTGGTAGGGGAGTGGGTGGAACTTGCATCGACTTCATCGTTCTCATAATGCATTCGGTAAATGGCATCTTGAGAAGTGTCATGTTCACCCCTTTCCTGTTGATGTTCATCCCTTTCCTGTTGATATTCCTTCAATTCTTCATTGATAGTATCCAAAACAGGGTCTCTCTTCTTATTCCTAGCCATGGGTTGATTTCTGTCCTGAATTTCCTGCAGTAGAAAAACTTGATTATCTTCACTTCTAGAGCTCCAAATTACGAGGTCTTTGGCTCTGTTCAAAGCTTGAAGATCCCTCTATCCAACGATCTATCAAGTGCAGAAAATGGATGAGTACAGAAATTTCTGTAAGGGATTTTCTGTTGCTGTCTGAAAATTCCTGCAGGCAGTAAATACCCTATTCTAGTCAATTAATGGCTTGTACCATCAATACCAAGCATGTACCAACTTCATAACCCTGTAGGAGAGTCTCATACATCTGCCCATATTGAAAATGACCTCTATAACCAGTAAAATGGCTGTCTAACTCAATGTAGACTGCAATCTTTGATGAGGGTATGTATACATACTCTGTTCCAAACTTTAATGCTGAACCATAGTGTCTTTACCATAGGATGCATACATTTTACTGTAGCCATATGTCTTCATACATTTGCCATACCATACATTTTCCAGTATCTCAAGAACTCACTGCCCATAACTCATGCTATAGGCTGATTTCAAGTGCCTTTGAGATTTGTACCTGCACCTAAACTTGAAAATACGTGGGATCTGAGACCCGAGGGGTTTGCAAAGTTCCCTCTCGGGCCGGGTTGCGCTCCCCTTCAGGGTCCTCGTCGGTAGGGGAGGGTCACCTCTCTTTTGTCCTACCGACTCGCCCGGCATCCACTTTTCCTCGTGGGCAAGTACATGGCAAGTGAATTCTAGCTCTAAAAATCAGTATGATATGCATGGAATAGGAAGCAAATACAATTGCCTTTCATTTTCCCTTTTCATGATATGCAAGATTGGAATTGAAAAGGCTGAAATGTAAATGAGAAATGGAGAGGTATTTACCTCAGCAGTGACTCACTGCTTACAAAGCTTTTCTCACTTACCAATTGGGTAATGATTTTCTTATGATCAAGAGGCAAAATAGGCAATCAATTTCATGTCAGGGTTAGGCAATAAAGATTGAGTAATGAAGCTCAAGAAATTTCTGATTTCAGTGAATGAAAGTAGGTAGGTAATGCTCATTCATTATGGAAGAGTTTGAGACATTTAGAGATGGCCGTTTCAGTAAATTGAAGAGGTTTAGTAAAGACAATGATTGACATAACCTATAGGCTTCAAGTAATGCATTAGGCTATGAATGATAGCTTCATTAATCCTCTTATTTCTCTTCAGCAATTGGAAATGAGATCAGCAATTGGATGTAAAGAGAAATTAAGAGTGATTAGAGTACCTCATTTAATTGATTGGAGAAGAGCATTGTTGATGGAATGACCTTCAATCCATAATGCTTGACATAGGTGAGTTGAGCTTGATAATCCTTCTAAAATCAGTCCAAGAGATCTTCAATATTCAAGGATAATCCCTTCCTTGATAAGCTTCAGCTTCATTAATCCCATGAAAGCTCCATGACTCCATGAATGTTCCAAATGAGGGTTAATGAAGACCAATTACCTTCTCTACTTGAAGTAGGTTGCAATAGGTAATAGAGAGGGCTTCAATGTGTCCAAGAGATCCCGAAATTTGAGAGGGAATGCCAAAATTTAATGGCATAAAAGCTTCATGCTGTCCATTGAACACCTAGACCTCCATTGGCTTCAATCTCCTTCAATATCGGTCCAATGTTGATGGATTCTTGAGGGGAAATGGTTGAGGAAGCTTCAGAGATGCTTTGCCCACAAAAGCCCCATGATTTGCTTTAAAAATTTCATGAATATTTGATGATGTTCCAAACTGTTATACATAGAGTTTGCAATCTCCATATCCAAGCTCCATCAAAGCTTCAAGCTTCAAGATCAATCAATGTTGGTACTAGGATGTATGTAGAAGCCTCAGGGAGTATAATAGAGCAAAAACCCTTTGATCTTGATGAAGAAATTTGAGAAATTTGAGTGCTGTCCAAAACTGTCATAACTAGGGTTTTGAAGAAGAGGAAAACTCCAAACTAGTAAGAATCTTGAAGAAACTTGTGAGAGATCTCTTGCCCAGGGTTTGAAGATCATTAGCAATGCTTAAGAGACATCATTTCTCTGAAATTTTTCCACGCAGTAAAGGAGTATGTGCAGGGGGCGCAAACAGCGTGAGTACATACTCATGTACCAGAAATCCACGATGATGCTAGGTAGCTTAATTAGCTACTCCACTTGAAGCTCTTGAAGCAGGGAAGAAGGTCATCCAATACATTCTCATGATAGAAGTGAGAAGGAGAAGATCTGATGTTGTCTTGGCCATGGATTCTTGTGGACAGCTTGAAGGAAAAGAGAAGAAACCCTTGTTTCATGAAAAGTAACTCTAACTTTTCCTTCCTCTAAGTCCTGTAACCATTAGTTTGTCCACTTACCCCAATTTTTGCTCAAAACTTGATCACGTCCTGCTATTTTGGCTGGAGCCTTCCATTTCTTCCATTGGTAATACCAAGAACCACCATCTTCATCCCTGTTTGTAGCAGACCTTCACATGTAACTCCAGTTTGAAGTCTTCATGTCCTGTCAAGTCCTGTCACTCAAATTCCTAACTATGGTTTGCTCTCTCTAGCCTAGGAAACTGAATCTAGTACTTGAAAATGACTTCTGCAAGGATCTAAGCTACTCCTCTGATACCAATGTAATGAAAGCAATCAACCATGGAATGAAATCTAACTGAAATTGAAAATTAACTAAGCTACAACAAAGAATTAACAAATCTATTGCACCAAGACATCCTCATCATGTATTAATGGTTGGGGATTCAAGAATACATGACGGCCATGGCTGAGTGCTTCATAGGCTAAGAAGAAGCTAACTCCAAGAAAATGGTAAAGCCAAGATTATTGAATGATCAAAAGATGTCTTGCCTTTGGCCTCTAGTCCCTTTTATTCTAATCCTCTTCCAAACTTAAGGGCTGTTCACACATGTACACATAGGCTAGGGCTAAATTTACAAAGGCTGGAATTAATCCAAGGTGCAAATATTAATGTTGTATTTTCCTTCATGACAAATTGTCTTTCTCATGAACCCATTAAGGTTCACCTCATCCAGCGATTGTGCCGCAATGCTGTCGAGCAGAGGTACATTGATTCGGGTCATTATGCTGTTGTGCCTCTGGCTTGAGAACAAGGCATGCACCATCTTTGCCTGCAGCTGAATTTCTTGGTTGGGGATGTCTCCCAGGCTAATTCCGTCATTGGTGTGAACCTTCACTTTATCCATCCCCAACATGGCGTAGATGTCTCTTTTCGGTTTCCTTTCCACCTTATTCGACAGCCCTAGTGCCCTTTCCACCAACTTGGGGGTCAGCTCGATCTGCACCTGTCTGGTAGCTTCATTGTCACGCACCGTGACGGTGCCCCTGTTTTTGTTGAAGGTACGCAAGAAATCAGTGCACAGGGTGTAATCTACCCTCCGGCCCACTGCATCCAGGTACTTTTGTAGGTGGCATTGCTCTATGATTTGGCGTACCGCTGGCTCTTCGATGGCTACGTCTTCAAGGTTGAAGACATGGTGGAACTTTAATTGGTTGAAAGCTCTTGTTTCCACCGTGAGGCCATACTTTACTTGTTCCTCCTCCGAGAAGGGAAGCTTGCCCGCTTTGTCCTAGCTTGCCATGGTCGCCACCTGCACGTTTATCCATTTCCATTTTTAGTACTTTTGGCAACTAATTTGCTGGAAGAACAGAAGCATAGCAGATTTTATTGAACATAGCCTTAACTTTGCCTTTCAGACTTTTACCACCACCTTTTACCTTTGCATTTCAAATTTAAGCGTTTCACACTTGGTTTACTTCTTAGATTCTATTTCGTTTATTTTTTACATTCCTCCACATTCCACCTTCCACTACATTCCACCTTACTACCCCTTCCCCCCTTTGCAAAAGAAGAATCCATCCTAGGATTGGAGGTTGCGAGGCCAAGGCTTTCATTTTTATTTGTGTAGGAGCCAAGCGTAGAAGTTGGGGTTATATTCTAGTTGAGCAACGCGGTCCAAATCAAAGGGTCGAATTCCTACATGTGTGATGTACGTGAGGACATCTGTGAGGAAATCACCGGAGTCAACCCGACTTGCGATGTGGAGCTCTTCCTCTGTTAAGAGGCGGTCAAGATAGGGATGCCCTGTGATATGCTCATCCATGGGTCGACCCCGAAGAGTGGTTAACACTCTATACGAGGTAGGCGCGACGTAGGTGGGATCATACTCGGCCGTTTTGATGGCTCGGCATTGTTTGGCGTTGGTCATTATGCGACATCCGTCAACCTCCCATTGCAACCTAAGAGCGTACCATTGCCTTAAGAAGGGTGATCCAGTATCAGCAAGATGGGATAACCTTGCGATCTCTTGGTCGGTGATAGCAGATGTTGTCCGTGGGTCATATGATGTGATGAGGCGTTGCTTAATGGCTTGCTCTTTGGAGACCTCGCTAGCGAGCAACTCAGCGCAGAGCGAGAAGCCTGTGCAAAGGCAGATTCAAAAGTCTCCCAAGAGCAAGGCATATTGCGCACTTCTGTTGAAAAGGGTTCTGCTAATAGACCCAAGTCCAAGTGGTCATAGCTGAAGGCCAGCGATACAAAGGTAGCATCGAGCTGTTTGATGCAGTCCACCACATCATCTCCGGTGTCCTCTGCAAGGTCAGCGGCCAGCATTAGGAATGACTTCCGTTCATAGGAGGGCGTAAGGCCAACGGGTGGTTGAGGTTTGCTAGAACTAGAGGTTCTGACTGTACAAGTTGTGGCTGGGAGTCCCTTTGAGTCGACAACCTGGCTGTTGGCAAGAGGGTTGGGTTAGGTTTGGTCACAGCAACTGGGTTGCTGTAGTCAGCTAGGCTACGGAGAGTCGGGTTGACTTGGTCAGATGATGCCACCTGTGGTGGTGGCCGTTGTTTGGGCCAACGCGTAGAGGAGTCAGATGGCTGGGGCTCTAGAGAGCACTACGGCCTATGGTCTTGAGGTGTTGGGGGACATGGGCTAATCAGACTTGGGGTCGGCGTAGGACTAGTGCCTTTGGCCGTTGGGGCCTTAGGGATCCACAGCGAGGCATTCCTCTCATAGTAGCCTTGCGCACACAGGAGGGTTTTAGGGACCCATATTTGCTTAATCACGTGGCGCTTCTGGTGATTGCGTCTTGGTTTCCTAGATTTAGAGTTGTAGGTCTTATGCAGACAGGTGCGTCTAGTCCTAGGCGATTCTCAAGGCTATTTTGGCACCCATTGGATGCGAGGCTGTTGGGCCCTTACTTTGGTTGCTACGGGTAGCGGTTTATGGGAATCTGGGAGCGGTAGACGCGCATTACCCCCCTCCTTCGTCTTGCCTACGGATGTTTCTATTGGTGGCCCTACAGACGGTGATGGTGTTTGCGGCCCTTGCTGAAAGCTGTGACAATGCGCACGTTGCCGATTGCTCGGTGGATGTGCTGCAACTCATAATCAACATTGCAGTGAGTCTGCTTTTTGAAGGTTCGCCCGAGTAGTGACTCCATACCTGCTTCCGTGGCACTCAGCAACACGTAAAATAGCATTGGGATAGTTTCAGACTCAGTAGAAACGGCGACTCTGCACTTATCGAGAAGTGCGTAAGATTGAGCCCCGTATGGGCTTAATTTGGCAGTTGTGGGTTGAAGTAGTGGTTTGCCAAGTTGGATCCAATGCTTGTGTGTTAAGACATTGAAATCTGCTCCCTCATCAATCAAGGCATTGAAGGAGCATGTTTGATTGGCAGTGACCGTGACACAGAGGTAGGCGGGTTCTACAGCTTCCTCCTCATTCTCATAGATTTCAGTAACTGTGGCTACTCGTATTTTGACAGGTGGTTCTAACATTGGTGGCTCATGCAAAGGGTGAGTGGGAGGGTAGTACTTCTTGACACGACTGCCATTGAAGAAGCCTATTCCTTCACTGTCCAGGGTCTCAAGCTCGACATTACCATTTTGGCTGATCGCCCGAACCTTGAAGGGTCCCAAACCTCTGAATTTCATCTTTTGCTTATGTCCTTTAACTGAGTAGAGGAGCACTAAGTAACCCTACTCAAACTCACGCTGCTTAACATGTTTGTTAAACAAGCTCTTGCGTCGGGCTTTCTCGCAGATAAGTGCGTGGGTGGCTAGAAGGCGAGTTTCTGATAGGCGTTCCAACTCGACCAAGCGTTGCGTCCATGCTTCCTTCCCTTCCCATCGTTCTTGGAGTGCTATTCTCAGGCTAGAAATGAAGAATTCTAATGGGAGAATTACTTCAGCCCCATAGGTCAGCCTAAAGGGGGTTTGACCGACGGCCGTTTTATAAGCTGTGCGGTAGGCCCATAAGGCTGCCATCAACTTGTTGTCCTAGTCACTTCGTGAGGCTGAGACTACTTTAGTTAGGACGTTGATGAGAATTTTGTTAGTTGATTCTGCCTGGCCATTAGCCTGAGGGTAGTATGGTGAGGATTTGCAATGGATGATAAGAAAGGCGGATAGGAGATGTGCTATCACTTCATTGATGAAGTGCATGCCTTGGTCGCTAACCAGTTCGATGGGTCAACCGAAGCGTGAAATCACTGGCTCCCATAAGAACTTGGCAGTCGTCCTAGCATCGTTTTTTTGTGTGGCTCTTGCCTCTGCCCATTTTGTGAGGTAATCCGTGGCCACCACGATGTACTTGGCTTGTGAGTATTGCGACACGGGGCTGATGGGTCCTATGAAGTCGATTCCCCATTTTTCGAAGGGTTGGCGAACAATAACAGGGGTTAACTCCATTTGATCCTTACAAATCGGGACTTTTGTCCATTGGCACTCATCACAATGCTTGACGAATTGCAGCGTCTCAAAAAAGTGTGGGCCACCATAGCTGGGACTGCAGCACCTTCCCTATTGTCGTGTCTCCGCTAAAGTGTCCTCCTGCAATGCCGTTGTGCGCCTCTGAGAGCACATCATGCATCTCATGCTCACATATGCATCTACATAGCAATTCGTCTTGCCACAGCCTATAGAGTGGGCCTGCAATTAGTTGGTAGGGCTGGATCTTATGGATCAAGTGCCTAAGCCGTGCCTTTTCTATTGGTCGCTCTGGTAGTCCGTGCTCGAGCACTTGGACTATGTCATCTGCATAGTAGGGTATCAAATCAGCCCTAAATAGGTCTCTTTTGTTGCTGGACAGGTGGAATAAGTGGGCGTCAGGTAACTTGTCAATGATGCCCTGTCCAGCGGCTTCTCCTGTGGATATACGGGACATATGATCAGCCATGTAATGATGTTTTCCCTTTCGTACCACCACGGAGAAATCGAACTCTAGGAGCAGGAGAAGCCATCGAGCTATATGTCCTGTAGCACAAGGTTTGTTCACTAAATAGAGCAGGGCTTAATAGTCCACGAAGAAGGTGAAAGGGGTGGCCAACAGGTAATGCCAGAACTTCTTCACGGCGAACACCATGGCCAATCCCTCCCTTTCCATTGTCGAATAATTCATCTCCGTCTTAGTGAGTTGCCTGCTAGCAAAACTCACTGGGTAATCTAGGTTATGCTCACCAGGTTGGCACAACACTGCCCCCACGGCAAACTTAGAAGCATCGATGTGTACGTGGAAGGTAATGGTCCAGTCTGGGGCTCGTAGAATCGGTGCCGTTGTTAGAGCCTTTTGCAATTCTTCGTATGCCCGTTGGCATGCCTCAGTCCACTCGAAGACAATTAACAGCTTGTACAATGGCCTGGCGATCAGTGCGTAGTTCAGTACAAACCGCCGATAGTATCCTGTGTGACCTAAGAAGCATTGAACTCCCTTGTAATTAATTGAGGGTGGAAGGTCAACGATAACCCTGACCTTTGAGAAGTCAGTGGCAATGCCGTTCTTCGACACCACGTGACCTAAGATGCATCCGTGCTTCACCCAAAACTGACATTTCAAGGGATTCAGGGAGAGACGATATAAGTGGCACCGTTCAAAGACTGCGCTTTGTCTAGGTGTTCGATCCAGGTCGAATGGACACACAGATCATTGACAAAGACCTCTAACTCCTTGAGAAGCATGTCTTTGAAGATGGTGCACATGAGGCATTGGAAGGTGGCGGGGGCATTGGTCAACCCGAAGGGCATGACTATGTATGCAAAGACGCCCCACTCAGTGGCAAAGGCGATCTTGTGCATGTCTGCAGGATGCACTTGCACCTGGTTGTACCCTGAGAAGACATCCAGAAAACTGTAGGCTTCCTTGCCTGCCACCCTCTCAAGCATGTGCTCGGTGTACGGCAAGGGATAGTTGTCTCTCTTTGTAGCAGCATTCACATTTTTGTAATTGACGCACACTCGAATTTTGCCGTTCTTCTTCATCACAATGACTATGGGTGATACCCAGTCTGTGTGCTCAATTTCGTAAATAAATCTAGCTCTCATTAGCTTGTCAATTTCCTCTTTGATAGCATAAGCGTGTTTTGGATTCATGAGGTACGGTCGCTGCTTGACTGGCATTGCGTCTGACGTCATGGGTATGTTGTGAGTCACAACACTCGGATCTACCCCCCGTAGCTCTTCTAAGGACCAGGCAAATACGTCTATGTACTCCCGCAAGAGAGCGACAAGACTTAACTCTTCTTTACCAGTCAAGTCATCGGCAATGGACACTGGTCGGGGTATCTCCCCTTCCAGGGCTAGGTTTACCTCCTTGACCTTGGCTGGTCCTTTGATTGGTTCGCTTGTCTGCCCTTGACGCTTGGCACCTAGTAGAACCACTACCCTATCCCCTTTTTTGAATTTAGTGAAGCGTTTAGAGAGGTCCTACGACTTTCGCTACTCTTCTGATCGTGTATCTTTGGGGTGCTTTGCCCTATCCTACTTTGACCGTCTGCGTCTCAGGTGGACGGGTAAGTCCCCCTCGGTGCATCTAGTCATGGGTGGTCTAGGGATCTCTGGGTCGCTATCCGAAGTAACTTCCGATTCAGAGTCAAACCCTCCATCTTCGCTAGAAGAGGTGGTCTCCCCTGGTGGCAGCAATTCGGATGGCGATTCAGTTCTAAGTATTGATGTCGTTCCTGATTGGGCTAGGCCTGCTTGCTCAAAGTCTATGGCCCCCATACATTCCAACCACGCACGATCAAATTTCATGCGCATGACTCCTTGCTCCAGTCTAAGGGCCTGCCTTTTCTGTGGCTTGGCATCTGCTCATATCTACTCAATTTCTCATCCATCAGTGTCGTACTCTATGGTATCCACTTCACCCTCGCTTTCATCACACTGAAATATTGGCAGTCTTCGTATTCATCGCAGGAATCCTTGTCATTCAACTGCCCATCTTCTCCTAGGGCTTGGAATGCCCCTGTCGTTGGTCTGGAATCAGGGCCCAGTTGTACATGAGGTTCAGCTCGTGCACCCTGGTCCATTGCCACTTAGGATCCTCTAAGAGATCCTAGAGCGGTTTGAAGTTGGTAGCCGGGTTGCCCGCTAGCTGGTCTGCTAGGTATTCCAGTACCCCCTGGAGTTCCCTTTTGTTGGATGGCACTTGGAAGGTAACAGGCTTAGGCCTTCCATGGAGGCTTGCTACCATCATGTAGACTGGTGTAGAGAGTGCTTCGTTTGTCTTGCCAATTGTTTTGATGGCCTGCTCATACGCCTCATGGTCTAAGAATGGTCGGTCAATTGTAGCGAGAACGTGCATCCAATCCCGCTCATCCTCTGGGCATGGGATATACTTAGTCAAGGGCCCATAGGGTTCCCTGACCTGAGTGTTCCCTTTGATCATAGCAGAGATGGCGTCTAGGTTGACTAGTGAGATCTTCCAAGGGTCCATCTCTATTCTTACGACGTCAGTTCTAATGCCAAGGAAGATCAAGCTGTTACCCCAATCTTCGATGACTCTACCATTGCGCATTCAAGGTCGGCCTAATAGGATATCATAGTCCACTCCCTTCATGACTATAAAGTCGACAGAGAACTGGACACCTGCGATCTTCACTGGCCAATTCTTCAAGACCCCAAATGGCTTCACTCTCATACCGTTTACCAGTGTGACGTTAAACCGAGCAGCTTCGACAGGCGCGTTTCCCCAAGTCTGCAGCACTGCATGGCTAAGCACACTAACCCCGGCTCTAGTGTCTACAATTCCCTTCCTTGTTGTGTCACCCAGGGCTAGGATCGGCAGAACTGCGTGCATCTCAGAGCCCTCCCAAAAGGCATTGACGTGCAAGGATTTAGGTACGGAGTGTAGCGTCAGACTTGGTGATTGCGTTTCTGCATCCTGGTTTTGAGGGTCTGCCGTGACCTGCTTTTGTGATCCCTCGACCCACTACTTAAGGTCTTGCCATAGGACAGGGTGCTGCCTAAGCAGATCTCCCAAGCTAAGTATTACAGGGGTGGTCACTAGAGTGGTCAAGAGATGGTTAGATACTCGTCCTTCCTTTAGCCCTGACTGTCCAGGCCAATGGCTGCGGCGACTGATCTGCGGCTCTGTTGCATCTAGACTTGGTCTCAGAGGCACTGCTCGTAGCCTAGTGGCTTTGGCCGACTTAGGTTGAGGCGGTGACATTGGCGCGCTCATGCTAGAGAGATCATCGATCTCGTCCTCTATGATGGGTTCAACTTCTTTGAGATGTTGTTGAGCCTCCCTCACCCATTCCTTCACCTTTTCTATGGCCTCTAATTGTCGCTTTGGATGCGGGTATTCCCCTATCTTAGCGCTTCCCTTTTTGGCTGTCTTAGGGACTGAAGTCTCTGCCTCTGCGTCTGAGACTTTCTTCCCATTAGGTAAGGTCGTAGCACTATCGGTCTTTAATGCGACCTTAGCTTCTGATCTCTTCTTTTTCTGCCTACGGCTTTTCTACTAAGGTTGCGTCAAGATTGCTAGGTCCTGGTAGAGAGATGCTGGCCTGCTTCATTTGGGCTCGAGACATAACTCGCAAGGGAACATGTGTGGCCTCCCCATCGGGGATTTCAACACCAAACAGTCCCAATCGGATGGATGGCAAATTAGCTAAGCCGGAGGACGACTTCCACTTTGGGCAGTCTACGAAAAGATGGGTTATTCCTCACTCTCCGCACCTTTGGTCAGCTTTGTCCATGTTTTGCTGCTCTCTTTCAGGGCAACGTGATGAGACATGACGAGGTGTTCGCAAGTCCAACAAGTGACCGGATCCTATGGCTGCCCTCCTAGGCCTCTACCCCGTCCTCATCCTAACGCCATCACCGGCACGGGTCGATAATCTATGAGGACCGCATTGCCCTCGTCATCATGTGAGATGTAAGGGTATATGTAGGTCTCTTCATCACTAGGCTCCTCCACGTAGTGTACTAGAGCGTCGCTCGGTGGGTGGGTCACATAAGGACCAGGCAGTCTAGGAATGCCGATAGGATTTATGTCCATTCTAGGGACAACTGGTTTCATATCGTTAGGCGCGGGTAGAGCCAATGGGGCTCCCCTTCCAAAGAATGGCTGCGGCCTATTAGCTAGATAAGGCTGGCCGTAGGGTTGCGAGTATGGAAGTCTTCGTGGCATTCTGCAATGTGCGACATCGTGGCCGCGAACCTACCACAGTTAGCACAAGGTCTTGACCTAGGGTCTTGACACTCGGCCGGCAAGTGGTTTCCGCCACAGTACATGAACTGGATGTGCGGGCGCATTGGTCGTCCCAACATGTCTTGTATCTTGGCTAATTCCATCCTAAGCTCAGCCAAGCCTTGGTCTGTCTTGGTGGCCTTCCCCTTATCTTGGGATGATGGGTTTGACCGCTCACTAGAGGCTGACGTTCTCTCTAAGCCTCGCGGGTTAGTCTCTTCCAGAGTTGAGCTCCTAGAGCTTCGCTCTTTTAGCTGGTCATCGACTCTGATGGCTTCCTCAAAAACTCTAGCCACCACGTCCCGCTGCAAGTTTGAATTGCCTGCCAATGCCTTATATAACTCCTCATCTCTAATTCCGCTGATGAATACAGTTGAAACTTCTCTGTCAGTCGATCGCTCGCCTAGAGGGATTCTCGTAAAGAGACTTCTCACATGGGTCACGTAGTCGTGGATGTCCTCCTTCTCTTTCTGCTTGACATTCATCAAGTGTACTAGCAGGTTATCGAAGTATCCGGGTTCGGTGAACCTCTTGACGAAGAGATCCTTGAGATTATTGAAGTTGGCTCGTTCCACGGCATCCAGGCTTGTATACCACGTCCTACCCTTATCGCCTAAGCAAAGCCCGAATGCTTGCGAACGTTGAGTTTGGTCGTTGAGGCCGTTGGCTTTGCAGACTTGCTCAAACTGCTCAACGAAGCTGTATGGATTGTCATGCGGTTGGTACTTGTCGAGTTGCTTGGCAACAATTGGTATTTTGGCCTGGCTCTTTGAGCCCTGGTTTGCCCCTAATCCTGCAAGTAGAGACGTCGCTAGTGCAGTGGCACTCTGCTCTACTGCGGTGTTATCAAGCAGCCGTTTCATGAGGAGCTCGCTCAGCGTTAGATCTCCCTCTAGTGCTCTCTCATGGTCTGTTCGGTTTCGGCCAGCCAAGTTCAGCACTCGCTGCACCTCATGCAGCTCCATGCTTTGCCTTTGGCTCCTAGCCTGTTGATCCGTCTTATAATCAGCAATGCCTTACGGGCTAGCCTTCTCTCCTTCTCTAGGTCTGCAATGATTGCATCTGCCGTCCTGCCACGGTGCTCGTACCGGGCGTGCGCATCGTAACTGCTCACCATCTGTTGTATAGCGTCTGGGAATACACTCACATCGAGCTCCTCGGTAGACCGATGGTCTGAGCTTTCTTCCGTCACGGTCAAATTCTTGTGCCTCACTACGCTGTCGATCAGGTTGACTAGTCGTGACATATCCTTGTCATTGGCGCTCCTTGCTTGGTTCTACCCTGCGCTTCGCGTGTATGTCTACGTCTTGGGTCCTCTCCTATTGGTGGGTTCCTTCAGTGATTTAACTGAGTGAGTTCCTTTGATTACTGAATACAATTCTCAATTTATGGTCACTCGGTGAGTGTGTTGTTCCTCGTGCACTTGTGCCCAATCAGGCTTTCAGCTTTCCTAAGTGTACTTCAAGTGCGGAAATTCAATGTGAGTGCTGCAAGCAATTTCCTAGCGTCTTACTCACTCTCGCTCGTTTCAGGCCTGATAGGCTTTGTTACTCAAGTCCTAGCCATTCTAGTGGGTCCTAGGGTCTGCGTTGCTTCTCACCGTTCACTAGGGGGTAGGTTGCTGGGGAGTGCTCCAGTATTGTCCTTTGGTCTTGACTCCTACATCGGGAACTGCCTACAAGGCATTTGCCATGTTGTCCTGGAGCAGGTTGCGCTTCCAGTCGCTCGTGGAGGTCAAGTTTTGATGTTCCCCCCTCTCCTTTTTTTTTGTGTGTCCGACTATGGGAATCGGACGTCCGATTTACCAGTGGTCCAATTTTAAGAATCGGACTAGGTGGGTCGGAGTTGAGTAGTCCGAGTCTTAGGGCGCGGATGTCCGATTTTCAAAATCGGACGGGCGAGTGTTCAATGAATCGGACAAGGGTGGTCCAATTCTGGACTGGTCCAATTTTGGGTGGTCCAATTGGTCCGATCAAACAGGATGGTCCGATTTCTAAAATCGGATGGGCTGGTCCGAGTGTCCGATTCCGGGTGGTCCGATTATGGGCGGGTCCGATTCTGGGACTCGGATCGAACCGGTGGTCCGATTGCTGACGTGTCCTAATTCGTCAGATTGGACAGGGTTTTGGTCCGAGTCCGAGCGTCCGAATCGAGCATCCGAGTATCCGAGTGTCCAAATCAGATGGGGTGGTCCGATCGGACGGCTGTACGAGTGTCCGATTTTGGGAATCGGACACTAAGTCGGGTGTCCGATTCCACCGGCCCGACAAACTTTCGAGCACGGATTCGTCCAAAATCTCCAGATTTCTATTACTATAGACCACAAAATTCACCATTAATGATGTTGGAGTGGTGAGGGAGAGATCTATATACCTAGGGATCGCCGAATGCAATGTCACTCCGTGCCCTGATTGATCGAACGGTCGCCCAAGCTCTCTCTCTCTCTCTCTCTCTCTCTCTCTCTCTCTCTCTCTCTCTCTCTCTCTCTCTCTCTCTCTCTCTCTCTCTCTCTCTCTCTCTCTCTCTCTCTCTCTCTCTCTCTCCCTCTCTCTCTCTCAACTGGTTGCAAATGAGGATTCCCTTGCCCTTCCAGAACTTATACCCTGCTGGTCATTCCCTAGACACTATAGATCACTCTCCTAGTGATTCCTACACATTCAAATGCGCATTTCCTCCATTTTCTCCCTGTTTTCCCCGATTTTCTTTCCGTTTACAGCAACAAACCCTCTGCCTCTCGGGTGTGATTTCCTACTATTAACCTACTCTAAACACAACATAAATCGAAAGCAAAACACTGAACTAATATCTCCGCGTTTTCCAATCATCAAACAACCAGAATATCCCAAAATACTTACCTGTTTTGAAGATCGAAAACACCCAACTTCCTACCTATCTCAAGCTCCGTTTCGGGGATGAATACCCTACTTCGATGCTCGATATGAGGCGCGCAAGTGCTCAAGCTTGAATCTGTTGGTCCCAACAATAGAACCAAAATGTGGGAGCTTTCACTCAACCGCCAAGACCCACGGACCGCTTATTGTTTCAAGCGTTCCAAGCGAGCTCTAATGGCTATCTCTCACCTAGCCGATGCGCCATCGATCCTACGAGTGTTGTGAGCTTACCTTGATGCTCGATCGAGTACCCTTCTCTCTCTTGCACTCCGGTAGCTCCACGATTCTTGATGCTAGCTCAAGCATCCTCAAGCCTCCTCCATATCCAAGATCCATCCTCCATAGCCGCGCACGCAAGAGAAGAGAAGAGAAGAGAAGGGAAGAAGAGAAGAGGAGATGGTGATGGTGAAGAGCTTCACTCTCTTGATCCCTCACTCTCACACACACTCACTCCCTCACACTCTCATACTCCCTCTCTCAAGAGCACACACAAGCAAGAAGGAGAGAAAAAGAGAGGAAGAAAAAGACTCTTTTTGCCACACACCAAAGAATGAGCTTCTCATTCTCTTTTCAACTTTATATACAAAGCCCTAAATCCTTTTTGGGCGGTCATTCCTCTTTTACATGGCTGGCCGTAGCCTAGGCCCTTTTTCCCATTTCCCACCATTCTAATTTATCATATTCCCAACTAATGCCTACACTTTGCACAGGAGCAAGCCTCGCACTCTTTTACATAGATTCGAGGGCGCTTTCACATTTTAATGGTGCGCCTTTTTCCTCTTTCGTTGCCTTGGCCCGACACCGAAGCTTCTTGCAGGTCATGTCTGAACATTTGAATTTTTTAGGGATTGGTTGCCGGTCAAGGCACCTTTTTCTATTTTTATCTTTTTCTACTTTTATCCTGCGCCTTTTTTGTTATTTTCCCTTCTTTCCATTTTCTGCTCCTTTGTGCTGCGGAAACACGGTAACACATGCCTTTTGGATTGACTAACGCACCAACCACTTTCCAATGACTACGACTGATGTGTACAATATTCAAAGACATGATGAGGAAGGAGTGTAGAAGTCTTCGTGGTTGGACGACTTGTGTGTTCACTCTACTTGGCGAGAACACTCAGGCAAGCTCTGAGTGGTCTTTAAACTATGTCAGTTATACTGCCTCTCATTGAACCCTTTGAAATGCCATTTCTGGGTGAAGCATGTATCCTAGGACGCGTGGTGTCAAAGAATAGCATTGCCATAGATTCCTCAAAGATCAAGGTCATTGTCAATCTTCCACCCCTAGCTGATTATAAGGGTGTTCAGTGCTTCTTAGGACATACCGGTTACTATTGATGCTTTGTGTTAAACTATGCATTGATTGCTAGACCTCTATACAAGCTATTGATTGTATTCAAATGGACCATGGAATTCCAATGCGCGTATGAGGAACTAAAAAAGGCTCTAACCACCACATCCATACTATGAGTCCTAAACCGGACACTCACGTTCCACGTGCACATTGACGCTTCAAAATTCGCAATAGGAGTTGTCTGCTAGCAAAGATCGCCAGGTAATCCAGGTTGTGTTCACTAGGTTGGCACAATGCCAACGTGCGTATGAGGAACTAAAAAAGGCTCTAACCACCACATCCATACTATGAGTCCCAAACTGGACACTCATGTTTCACATGCACATCGACGCTTCGAAATTCACAGTAGGAGCTGTGTTGTGCCAACCTAGTGAACACAACTTGGATTACCCAGCAAGCTTTGCTAGCAAACAACTCATTGAGACTGAAATAAATTACTCAACAACGGAGAGAGAGGGCATTACATGGCAGACCATCTGTCTCACGTCCCCACCGAAGAAGTGGCTGGACAGGGCATTATGGATGAGCTACGAGATGCACATCTATTCCGCTTATCCAACAAAGAGGATTTGTTTAAAGCTGACTTGACATCGTATTGGGTAAACAACATAGTTCAAATGCTTCAACACAGACTACTCGAACAACCGATAGAAAAAGCCCAACTTAGACAGCTCGTCCTGAAGATCCAGCCATATCAACTAATATAGTAGGCCAACTTTACAAGTTGGGGCAGGACAGGTTGCTATGCAGATGTATGTGTGAGAATGAGATGCATGATGTACTGACAGAGGCATATAGTGCACGAGGACATTTTAGTGGAGATGCGACAGTCCGCAAGATGCTGCAATCCTAGTTGTGGTGGCCTATCCTCTTCCAAGATGCGACATGATTTGTGAAGCATTGTGATGAGTGTCAAGGGACTAAAGTTTCGATTTGTAAGGATCACATGGAGCTAAACCCAATTATTACACGAAAACCCTTCAAGAAATGGGGGATTGACTTCATTGGGCCTATTAGTCTTGTGACACAGTATTCACAAGCCAAATACATCATTATAGCCACCGGCTATCTCACAAAATGGGCAGAAGCACAAGCCATGAGAAATAATGATGCTAGGACTAGTGCTAAGTTCCTATGGGAGCAAGTGATCTCACGATTCGGCTACCCCATCGAACTAGTTAGCAACCAAGGCGTCCACTTCATCAACAAAGTGATAGCTCACCTCCTGTCCTTCTTCCTAATCATCCATAAGAAATTCTCACCTTATTACCCACAGGAAAACGGTCAAGTCGAATCAACAAATAAAATCCTAATAAATGTCTTGACTAAGGTCATCTCTGCTTTATGCAGTGATTGGGATAACAAGTTGATGGCGGCCTTATGGGCCTTTCGCACATCTTACAAGATGGCTGCAGGACATTGCCCCTTTAGATTGACATATGGTACATAGGCAATCCTTCCCTTGGAATTCTTCGTACCAAGCCTCAAAATCACACTTCAAGAAAGATGGGATGGGAAGGGGACATGGACGGAATGCCTGATCGAACTTGAACACTTAACGAAAACTTGGCTTCTTGCTATCCATGTGGTAATATGCGAAAAGGCAAGACACAAAAGCTGGTTTGATAGGTATATCAAGTAGCACAACTTTGAATAGGGTGACTTAATACTGCTATACTTAGTCAAAAGACATAAGCAAAAACTAAAGTTTCGAGGCTAGGACCTTTTAAGGTTTGAACCATTAGCCGGATAGGAAACATAGAACTTGAAACCCTAGAGAGTGAGGGCATAGGCTTCTTCAATGGCAGCCACATAAAAAAGTATTTCCCTCCCACACACCCATCGCATGAGCCCCCAATGCCAGCACCCCCTATCCCCGTGTGAGTAGCCACCATCATTGAGATGGAGAGTGAGGATGAGGAAGCAGTAGAACAAGCCTACCTCAACATGACGGTCATCGCTAAGTACACATGCACCATCAACCTATTGATTGATAAGGGAGCTGATTTTAATATCTTAACCCATGACCATTGGACCCAACTTGGCAAATTTCGTTGCAGCCCACTAATGCTAGCCTCACCCCTTATGGAGGCCAATCCTACAAACTTTTGGGAAAGTGCAAGGTTTCAGTTTCTATATAGCCTGAGAGCATGCCGATAATTTTAAATGTGTTTCCCAACACTAAGGATGCAGGCACAGAATTGCTGTTAGGACGAACTTTCAATAAGCAAGCTCGTTGCAATGTCGACTACGAGTCGCAATGCATCCACCTAGTTGTGGATAATGTTTGCATGGTTACAACTTTCAGTAACGATGGTGTGACTCCTTCCATGTCTACAAAGCCACCAGTAAAGAAACCCACCACCAAGTCTCTGGAGAGGGATCATGACTTGTCACAGCCTACCCATCTTTGAGGCCAACAACCCACTAGAACCAACACTGAAGCCCATGAGCCCTAGTTCAAATGGGTACCTAAATAAGGAGCGCCACCTAGGAATAGAAACCCATGGCCTTGCAAGTCTAACCATCTGCACCCAAAACCTAGGAAGCCAATGTCGCGAATCACAAACATCGATGCATAGCTGCGATGGATCCCCAAGACCTTATTGCAAGCACAAGGCTACTATGCAAGTAACACCTAGATTTGGCTACCTAAAGCCCAAACATCCAAGGGCCCTACTCAAATGCCATCTTCAAGCTTGACCACATGAAACGATCCCATTAGAACCACTCAAACCACAAGAGATTCAAGCCACTAAATCCATGGAACCTCTAAAGCCTAGCTCAATAGGGCATAAGCCAACATATCACCCAAAACCGCAACTTGTTACTGACAAACCGACCATATCTAGTCCCGGTGATGCCCTTGCTCAACTCTCAAATGCAATGAGTAGCTTGTCAACTGTAGCCACAACCACGCACATTGAACATAAGGCCAAGCTACAACCTCAGGAGCAAACCAAGCTACAAACATTAGCTGCTGACCTCTCTAGTGCGGTCAAACCCCAACCACTCGGCTGGCCTTAGACCCTCTTATGAGTAGCGCTCAATCTTAACCTTGGCCATGGATTTAGCTGAACATATCCGACCATGTTTCCGCAGCACAAAGGAGTGGAAAATGGAAAGAAGGAAAAATAGCAGAAAAGGTGCAGGATAAAAGCAGAAAAAGATAAAAACATAAAAAGGTGCCTTGACCGGCAAAACCAATCCCTGAAAAATTCAAATGTTCAGACACGACCCGCAAGAAGATTCGGTGTCGGGCCAAGGCAACGAAAGAGGAAAACGGCACACCATTAAAATGCGGAAGCACCCTCGAATCTGTGTAAAAGAGTGCCAGGCTCGCTCCTGTATAAAGTGTATGCATTAGTTGGGAATAGGATAAATTAGAATGGTGGGAAATGGGAAAAAGGGCCTAGGCTACGGCCGACCATGTAAAAGAGGAATGACCGCCCAAAAAGGATTTAGGGCTTTGTATATAAAGTTAAAAAGAGAATGAGAAGCTCATTCTTTGGTGTGTGGCAAAAAGAGTCTTCTTCTTCCTCTTTTCTTCTCTCCTTCTTGCTTGTGTGTGCTCTTGAGAGAGGGAGTGTGAGAGTGTGAGGGAGTGAGTGTGTGTGAGAGTGAGGGATCAAGAGGGTGAAGCTCTTCACCATCTACTCTTCTCTTCTCTTGCGCGTGCGGCTATGGAGGATGGATCTTGGAGATGGAGGAGGCTTGAGGATGCTTGAGCTAGCATCAAGAATCGTGGAGCTACCGGAGTGCAAGAGAGAGAAGGGTACTCGATCGGGCATCAAGGTAAGCTCACAACACTCGTAGGATCGACGGCGCGTTGGCTAGGTGAGAGATAGCCATTAGAGCTCGCTTGGAATGCTTGAAATAATAAGCGGTCTGTGGGTCTTGGTGGTTGAGTGAAAGCTCCCATAGCATGACTATGTGGGCAAAGACTCCCCATTCAATGGCAAACGTTGTCTTATGCCTATCGTTAGGATGCACTTGCACATGATTGTATCTAGAAAACCCTTCCAAAAAACTGTAGGCTTCTTTGCCATCCACTCTCTCTAGCATATGCTCGGTGTATGGTAGTGGGTAATTCTCTCTCTTTGTAGATGCGTTTACCTTCTTGTAATTGACACACACTCAAATCTTCCCATTTTTCTTTAATACGATGACTATGGGAGAAACCTAGTCCGTGTGTTCAATTTTATAGATGAATCCTGCCCTCATCAGCTTATTAATTTCTTCCTTGATGGTGTAGGCGTGCTTCAGATTCATGGGATACAGTTGCTGCTTGACCAGTGTTGCGTCAGGTGTCATGGGTATATTGTGAGTCACCATACGTGGGTCTATCCCCTTGAGCTCTTCTAGGGACCAAGCAAAGATGTCTACATACTCTTGCAAGAGAGTACTAAGACTTGCCTCATCTTGCTCATCCAAGTCATTGGCTATAAAGACAGGTCATGGGGTCTTCCCTTCCCTAACCAAATCGACCTCCTTAACCTTGGTGGGTCCCTCAATTGGTTTGCTTGCTTGCCCTTGTCGTTTGGCTCCTAGAAAGATCACCACCTTATCTCCCTTTTTGAACTTTGTGAATCATTTTAGCAAGTCTTGCGGTTTTCAGTGTTCTTCTGTCTGCATCTCTTTAGGTAGCTTCTATCGATTCTCCCTCAATCGTTGGTGTCTTAGGTAGGTGGGTAGGTCCCCCTTGGTGCATCTAGTCTTGGGAGGTCGAGGTATTTCAAGATCACTATCTGAGCTGACTTCTAATTCGGAATCGAACTCTCCATCTTCACTAGAAGAGGGGCTCCCCCCTGGCGGTCATAGCTCAAAAGGTGAGTCCATTCGCAGAAGTGGTGCATCACTTGGTGGAGCTAGGCCTACCTCCTTATAGTCGATTGCACCTTTGTGCTCCAACCAAGTTCGATCGCAATCCTTGTGCCTGACTGCATTCTCCGCTCTAAGTGTGCTCCACTTGTGCGGTCTAGGGTCCACTTGTATTTGTTTGATTATATGCCCCCCAGTGTCATACTCTAAGGTATCGATTTTCTTTTCACTCTCATCGCTAAAGGAACAATAGTCCTCATACTTGTAGTGAGTTGTCTTTGCATGGTTGCTCCTAATTCTCTTGGTTCTAACAATTCCCTTCTTGTTGGTCAAGAAGTAAGGCCCAATTGTACTTCAAGATCAAATCGTGTACCTTGGACCATTGCCATTCAGGCTCATCCAAGAGATCTTGGAGTGGCTTAAGATTCATCCTTGGATTGCCATCCAACTTGTTGGTTAAATACCTTAGGATCTCTTGGAGCTTGCGTCTATTGTTTGGGACTCGGAATGCAACATGATTGGGTCTTTCATGTAGATTCCTGGTCATCATGCAGACTGGCCCAGAAGGTGTGTCCTTGAACTTATTAGTTGCCTTAACGGCTTGTTGTACTCCTCAGCATCTAAGAATGGTAGGTCGATGGTAGCAAGAACATGCATCTAGTCT
The DNA here is from genome assembly GCF_053477565.2 of Lygodium microphyllum. Lineage (NCBI taxonomy): Eukaryota > Viridiplantae > Streptophyta > Polypodiopsida > Schizaeales > Lygodiaceae > Lygodium > Lygodium microphyllum. The sequence goes on along the minus strand of NC_141148.1, from coordinate 15,182,491 downwards.
CGCTCGTCCTCAAGACACGAGATATACTTGGTAAGAGCCCCATAGGATCCCCTAGTCTGTGCATCGCCCTTCAGCATGGTGGAGATGGCATCGAGGTCGACTAACGTAGTCTTCCACGTGTCCATCTCTACTCTCACACCTTCTATTCAATTGCCTAAGAAGATAAGATCATTGCCCCAATCTTCTATGACTCTCGTGTTGCGCATCTAGGGTCAGCCTAGCAGGATGTCATAGTCCATTCCCTTCATGACTATGAAGCCAACAGAGAATTGGATCCCTGCGATCTTTACTAGCCAATTTTTCCACACTCCAAATGGCTTCACCTTCATTCCATTTGCCAGTGTGACATTAAACCTAGTAGTCTCGACTAGTGGGTTACCCCAAGCTTGGAGTACTGCATGGCTTAGTACACTCACTCCTACCCATGTGTCCACGAGCCCCTTTTTGGTGATGTCTCCCAGTGCTAGGACTGGTAGGATTACTTACATTTTCATGCCTTCCCAAAAGGCATTGATGTTCAGGGATTTAGGCATGGAGTGCAATATTAGACTCAGTATTTGGGTTTCTTCATCGTGCTCAAGCAAGTTTGTGGCAATTGGCTCATTTGGTTCTTCAACCCACTGCTTTAGCTCCAGAGTTGGGCACTACTTAAGCAGGTCACCTAGGCTTAGAGTTATCGGGTGGTCACCAATTTATTGAGGAGGTTGCTAGTCGCTTGCCTCTCTCCTATGCCTGCAGTTCTTGGCCATTGACCTTGATTGCCTTGTTGGCCCGAAGTATCTAGGCTTTGTCTAGGCGACCCAACTTATGGTGTCGTTGCCTCCCTTGAACTTGGTCATGGGAGAGAGATTGGCATGCTTATGCTTAAGAGATCATCGATCTTGTCCTCTAGTATGGGTTCAACGTCCTTTAGGTTTTTTGGGCCTCCTTCATCCACTCTTTCACCTTCTTGGTGGCTTCAAGTTGGCACTTCTTCGAATTGGGGTACTCCTCGACCTTAGCACTTCCCTTCTTAGCCGTCCATGGAATCAACGTTTCTTCCTCAACATCGACTTTCCTTCAGCCAGTAGTGTTGTGGCACTTTCGGTTTTGAGGGTGACCTTAGCATTTGGTCTTTTCTTCCATCGTCTCTGGCTCTTCTTTCCAACTGAGGTTGTGTCAAGGTTGCTAGGCCGTGGCAATGATATGCAAGCCTGCTTTGTCTGTGTACAGGTCATGACCTGTAATGGGATAGGTGCTGCCTTTGCATCGAGTGTCTCGACACCAAATAACCCCAATGGAACCAATGGCGTGTTCGCCAAACTAGAGGATGGTCTTCATCTAGAGCAATTGACAAAGAGATGAGTGATTCCACACTCAGCACGTCTCAGCCTTATCTCTATTCGCTTGCTCCCTCTCAGGGCAACGCGAAGAAATATGTACTAGGTGCCCGCAAATCCATTGACTCTTGGGCTTGCTCTCCTAGGCCTCTGCCTCTCCCTCTACCCAATGCCATCACCGGTACTAGTTGATAGTCCATGAGGATAGCATGGCCTTTCTCATCGTTGCTAGGCTCATCCACATAGTGGACTAGAGCATCACTTGGCGGATAGGTCACTAGGGTCTATGCGGTCTAGGGATACCTGTGGGATTTATTTTCATCCTAAGGATGGTCGGTTTAGCATCATTTGGTGCCGAAAGAGCCAACAAGGCTCTTCTTCCAAAGAAATTCAGTGGCTTGTTCGCAAGGTGGAGTTGATTGTAAGGCTGCGGGTATGGGAGCCTCCGAGGTAATTGACAATGCATGATGTCATGGCCGAACCTACCACAATTAGTACAAAGGTCATGACCTAGGGTCGTGACACTTAGATGGCAAGTGGTTCCCATTCCAATGCACACATTGGACCTATGGGCGTGCCAGTCATCTCATCATCTCCTACAGTTTGGCTATTTCCATCCTAATCTCTACTAGCTCTTGTCCCGACTCAGTGCCCTTCCCTTTGTCTTGAGTGCTTGGGTCTACTCTCTCACTTGGCATTGAGGCTCTCTTGGAACTCCTAGCACCAGAATATTCTTGATTCGAGTCTCTGAAGCCTCTTTCCTTGAGCTGGTCATCCACTCTAATAGCTTCTTCAAAGACCCTTGCCAGTGCATCTCGCTGCAAGCTTGAGTTGCCGGCCAAGGCTTTCTAGAGCTCTTCGCCTCATATTCCGTTGATGAATACCGTGGATATTGCCCTTTCGGTTGGTCTCTCACCCATGGGGATTCTCTTGAAGAGACTCCTCACGTGGGTCACATAATCTCGAATGTTCTCTCTCTTTCTGCTTGACGTTCATAAGTCGCACTAACAGGTTATTAGAGTATCCTGATTTGAAAAATCTCTTAATGAAGAGATTTTTCAAGCCATTGAAATTGGCACGCTCTGCAACATCTAGACTTGTGTACTAGGTCTGACCCTTGTTGCCTAAGCACAGTCCGAAGGCTTGGGAGCGTTGAGTAGGATCAGTGAGGCCATTGTCCTTGCAAACCTACTCAAACTGCTCCACAAAGCTGTATGGATCGTCAATAGCTTGGTATTTGTCTAGATGCTTTGCTACCACAGGGATTTTCGATTGACTCTTAGAGCCTTGGTTGACTCCCAATCCCGTCAGTAGCGATGTTTCCGATGTTGCAGCACTTTGTTCTACGGCCGTATTATCTAGCAACCGCTTTGTCAAGAGCTCGCTCAGCGTGAGATCTCCTTCTAGCGCCTCTCACTCTCTGACCGTTTCCTGCCCGCTAAGGCTAGCACTCTCTGGATCTCTCGCATTTCTAAGCCCTGGTGTAAGTTCCTAAATTGCTGATCCTGGTTGTACACAACTAGGCCTTACAGAGCTCTGCGGGCTAGTTTTCTTTCCTCCTCTAGGTTTGTCATGATGTCCTCGACTATTCTGTTGCGATATTCTAGCTAGGTTTGAGCGTCGTATTTGTACATTAACTATTGGACAACCTCATGAAAGTCTCCTAGGTTAAGCTCCTCATCGCTTTTATGGCCTGAGCTGCCTTCTTCCATGTCTAGGACTTCTTGCTCTGCCAAGTTGTTGATCAAGTTGATAAGCCCGAGCAGATCCACTTCCATGGTATTATCTATCCTTGTTGCATTCAGATTTTTTGTCGTGTTCTCCGCTTGGTCCTATCTTTGGGGATTCGATATCCCTTCTATGTCTTTGGGTCTTCTCTTACTAATGGGTTCCTTCAAGTTCTTAAGTCCATGTGTGTTCCTTGTTACTTACAATCAGTCCTCAACTTACCCTCACTCTATGCATGGGTGCTTAGGTGCGTGTGTATGCTCTTTTCTATGCATTGTGTGAAATCAGGCTTTTAGCTTTCCTTAATTGAGCTTCGAGTGATGGAAATCAGAGTGAGTGAAAAAAACAAAGTGCGTGTAGCTTTGATGCTCTTGTCTACGGGTTGGCTTGACAGGGTCGTGTGTTTGGTTCCTAATTGTTCCCGCTAGCTTCTAGGGTTTTTTTACTGCACTATCTCATTCAGCTTAGTTTGGATTGAGTTGGGGTCTTGCAATTAGCCCACAACACCAAACACCCATTCAAACTATTCGACCATAATCTCTAGATTTGTAACTGCATGTGAGGTATTTGGTGGGTTCTTCTAGCGCGGGGAACGGTTCTCTTTAGCTAGGGTTCATCAAATTTCCAAGTTTTCCTTCTCAGGCTGTGTCCAATTTACCAGTGTTCAATTTTGAAAATTAGACGTCCTGATTTTAGGGATCGTATAGGGTCAAGTCCGATTGTCACAATTAGACAGGTGTGTGTTCAATTGGATAGTTGGAGTTTATCTGATTTTGGTGGTCCGATTTTTGTGCGTCTAATCCTAGGGATCAGATGCTTGATGAGATAGTGTCTGATTTTAGAGTGTCTAATTTTGGATGGTCTGATTGGGGTATGTCTGATTGGACAAGGCTGTTGGTCCAATTGTTGTGATCAAACGGGTTGAGCATTCGATCAGACGGGTTGTGTGCCCGATTGGTCCAATTTTCAAAACTGGACTGGGTGTTTGATCGAACCAAGTGGGTTTATCCAAGTCGGATTCTAGGAATCGGACGGTTCGCTCGGTCCGATTCTGGAAATCGGATAGGTCTATGAGTCCGATTTTGGAAATTGGACACTGTGGTGGGCATCTGATTCCGTCGATCGAAATAGTTATCGATCACTTATTTACCAAAAATCTAAGCATAGATGTTGCCTTTACCCATAACAACAGTCAAGAATCAAGAAGAGGTGTGGGCCAAGGGCATCCTATACCTGAATCTCGTAGAAAACCCTGATACACTCTGATCAATCTGGCGTATACCTGGACCTGCAAGCTCTCTCTCTCTCTCTCTCTCTCTCTCTCTCTCTCTCTCTCTCTCTCTCTCTCTCTCTCTCTCTCTCTCTCTCTCTCTCTCTCTCTCTCTCTCTCTCTCTCTCTCTCTCTCTCTCTCTCTCTCTCTCAAAGCCAAAACTGTAAATGAGGTTTTCCCTAGTCACTCATGACCTTAAACCTTTGCTGGCCAGCATCTTAACCTTCTCAATCATCTCCTTGCTACCTCGAGACCTGTGAGCCCTCTCTTTTTTCCATTTTTCCATGTTATTGCCCTATATAGGGCTATTTTACAGTAATGAACTGTAAACATTCCACTCTGATGTCTCCTTCCTATCCTACTCTAAATGTGACAAAGATCAAAAGCAGGACACTGAATGGATTTCTCCTACTCAACCAATCATAAAAAACTAGAAATACTTACTTGTAGCATGGATTTAAACCCAAAACCTTATGGCTATCTCAAGCTTCGATTTGGGGATGAAACCCTTACTTCAATGCTTGTATGGGTGGTGGGAAGAAGATGTTACCTTTTTTTTCTCTTTAGCTAGTTCCCCTAAATAGAATATAGCAATAAATTGCCTCTCTTGTAGGTTTTTAGCTACATGTATTTATGAAACTAGGCTTTTCATCCCCTTCTTATAGTAGTTAAGGCTTTTGTAGCTAAGAGGTCTATTTGTATGAAGTATTCAAGTTCTATCATATGCATTTTCAAAGTCCATATGTGTGTGCAAGCTTTGGCTTTTGCAATCCTAGTGTCTCCCCACATACGAGAGGAGGTAGAAAATAGAGAAAGAGTGGGAGGTCCACTCTGGACACAATAATTGAAGATGTGGGTGAATAAAATGTTATGAGGAACCAATTGATCTTGAGGAAGTGCAAGTTGGCCTAAACCATAGCATTGATGATTTGGAGTTGCAGTTACAATTTGTACCATATGTGGTGCACCCAAAGGTTCTTAAGTGAAGAGAATGTAAAAAAGTGATGAGGGTAGGAGTATGTTCATGGGTGAAAACATTTTGAGAACACGGGTTGCTAGTTGTCATGAGTGCCCCTATACCCTTTTGTCGTCTTTTCCCATATGCCAAGGTTTGTGGGCTTAAGGATGATCTATTAGAATTGAAGATTGCATTTGTTGTTATTATCTCTATTTGTACTCATGCTAGCAAGGGACACTAGTGACTCATGATATTGTGGAAGGTTGGGATCCAATTTGGAGAGAAGGACTTAGAGTTTGAAGAAGAGCTCCTTATTTTGAGGCTTCCACACTAAAATGAACGTCTAATCGCATGTTCTATGTATGGGAGGGGAATCATCGCACTGTTGCATGAAGAAAGGCTATCTTTAAGAGATTTCTTCTATAATAGAAACACGTGTGTGTGTTGTCTAAAATCATCAATCCTTGAAAAGTCAATCAGATCAAAGCAAAACTATATGTTATTAACACTATCATGGCATGTTTTCATTATGTAGCCCTAATACACACCCTCTCATCACCACTTCATTCAGCGACAAGATGGTGAATACATACAATATATGCATAGCTAGCTCATAATACTACCTAAAGGATTTGTAACTTGAGAGTGTAGCCTTGATTGGAAGAATAAGAAACAAGCACACCAAAGGTGTTAAGCCATGGTTTCTCTAAATTGGTTTACATTGTGAGTTTTTCAACTCTGTTATTTAACATTGTGTTTAGATATTTTGGTGCATCTTATAGTAAAGGAATGTTCTTGTTTGGTTCTCTAGATGCAAATGAATAGCAATCTCCAAAAAAACCTTGACCCTTTGTGTTCTATTATGATGCCTATTGAATTTCAAAAATAAAAAACAAAAGAGATGGATGACCTAACTCAAAAGTATAGTGAGAAATTTGGAAAGATGAGAAGATTCATTTACTTTCTTTGATGAAATATTCTCAAATTTAAGCTTGTTCATGTTGTATTTTGGTATTGTTTCGGTGCTGCTTGCAATATTTTGTTGATTTCTCATTGAAGATCTCAAGCATTGTTGATCCAAGTCTGGTGGAGAAAAGTTCTATCATTGAAGTGGAATGTTGAAACCATGCAGCATTGAAGAATATAAATTTGATAGGTATTTTTCCTCTAGTACTTGCACAAACCAAGCTTCATTGGCTGTCGTTATTGGAGGCAAACAAGGCAACAAGAGTAGTGTGTGGGGTGTTGAGGGAAGACCGTGACTTTTGCAAGTATTGTGTCACATAATTGAGGTTTCTTAAAGTATTCTCTCCAATGTTCTACTAAAATGATTGTTTGGTTTATGCAAACATTTGGCTACAAAGGGAGGTGTTGTGATAGAGAGAGTGCTTCTCAAGGGTATCTAGATCCTTCTCAAGACTTTGTTGTGCACCCAAATGGTATCACTGTGCTAGTGGTCTATTCTTTGGAAATGTATTTTGATGAGGTTTACATTGAAATAGAAAATGTCTTTTCTTGACCATTGTGTGTCTTGAGGCATGTGAGAGGAGTGTTGGGCTAAAAAAATTTGAGAAACAAACTTTGACTTGATTCAAATGGATGCCTAGATACTATTGTATAGGTGAGATTCTTTGTTGTGTTTGACAAGTATGACAATCAAATATAAGTTCTTGATTTTGGGTTTCTTGCAAATCACTTTTGAGATCTCCCATTCCATGATAATTTTTTGTTGTTTTGGAGGGATGATGGACACTTGCCTTCCCTTCATGTAGCATGCAAGGCCCATGTATCACTAACCAATGAGGCCATGACTATGTAGATTCCTAATATGCACTCTCTCTCAATGTGGGAGATGGAGAATTGCCCTTGGTAGATTTAGATGAGAAAATAAGTTTTGGGGGGATGTGACATGATGATACTAGAGCGCAAGATGAGGAAGTGACATTGAGTGGTGGAGGTAATAGTTGTTGGCATTGCATTTGATTATTTAGTGTTTCCTTTGAGTATTGACACTTGCATTTGGAAAGCAATGTTGACAATCCTTATGGTGATTATTTAGTTATGGTGTATCATATTTCAAGGAGTATCAAATTGTGCTCATGAGGGAGAGGATCCAAATGATAAGGGGAATATCCCAAATGATGAGGATGACTTTAGCCCAAGTATGTGGAAATGAGATATTGATTTTATTATTTTAATACAGTGTTCTACTTCCATGTTGTTTTTAGTTCAAAGATATGGATGCGAACCTCCCTTGTATTTGGATACTAGCCCCATACTAACCATCTCTATTTGAGGCACTGCAACTTCAACCTTAGGACAAAGTTGTGTACCAACACTTGCCTCTTAATAGTAGAGCATGAGAAATTAGTTGAGATGATTTGAGGGGGACCCATGCAAAGAAGCCACAAATTTGTTGCATGCTACTTAGAGTGTCTTTGTTGTTATGAAGGGGTTGCCCTTGAGTTGGGGTGTGGCACTGCTCCATTGCTTCAAGATTGACTCTAGATAGATCACTTTGTGCATTTCATTGGATGATGACAAGACATTGATCTCATTGGATGCTTTGCCTCTTCTTCATCCAAAGAAGAGCCAGACTGAGGAGATGGCTACTAGCAGCTCGTAAGTAGGTGATGATGCAATAGATGTTTTGGCAGGCATCTCTCCATATGATGACTAGTGAGCACCTAGCTTGTTTTGAAGTGTAAACTATTGGCATGAATATTTTGTCATGGTTTGGGATGATTTTCTTATTTGGTATTTGTCTTAATTTATCTTGTTTTTGTATTGTTATCATTTTAGAGTTAAGATGCTCAAGTGGCTGAATGTAAGTATTTCTCTTTAGTATCAGTCAAGTTGCATTCACATGGCAATGGAACACCCTTTGGCCTTTTTGCCTAGTGTTAAGGTCTGTTTGAAAGGCGTGAGTAGAAGTAATTCTAAATTAGAATTTTTTCTTATAGACTACCTATGTAAACACCCTTATTTTGCATTTGTTTATAGTTTATTACTTGAACATGTGGAGACTATAGGAAACATTTCATGTGAACACACCTTTCACATGAGAAAAGGTGAGAGATTATGGATCAATGATAGGACTACATGCATGCAAGATCTAAGGTTTATCATATGGGATACACACATGCACGCATAGGCTTGCCCTCTACTCAAGGGTATAACCACAATGTCTTAGCACAAGTACTCCACCATTATTCTTCTTCCATATCTCTAATGTATTCTTTCTTATATAAAGACCCCAACTTTGGCCATGCTACTATGATAAATTCTTCATTAATAGCTTTTTCTTTCTTTATGGATCATAGCAAGGTAGCATTAGCTTATTTGAGTGACAACGATAACAAGAAGGGGCTACTGTTCATACTAGTGATGCAGGTTAGACTATAGTCCTTACTAACTCTCTACTTGTTTGGTTAATAGGTATCAGATGGTCCCTTTCTCTTTCATGCTTTTGTTATACTTGTAATGATTTTGAAAACTGCCTAGCTAAAAGCTAGTAACATTGTAAACTTCCCTTTTCTATTTTTCTATGTCCTGCAAATTGCAATAGCACAAATATATATTATTTAAGTAGTACAAAAGATCTTACTTCATAGTAAAACACACACACGTGTGTGTGTGTGTGTGTGTGGGAGGGAGAGAGAGAGAGAGAGAGAGAGAGAGAGAGAGAGAGAGAGAGAGAGAGAGAGAGAGAGAGAGAGAGAGAGAGAGAGAGAGAGAGAGAGAGAGAGAGAGAGAGAGAGAGAGAGTGTGTGTGTGTGTGTGTGTGTGTGTGTGTGTGTGTGTGTGAATTTAGCAACAGAGAAAGAATTGATGAACCTTTGAAGTGGTGCTCTTTGAATCAAAGGAAGGTGGTAAGATGCCTCTCAAGGGATGACATGAAGTGGAGATCCTAGTTAATCATACATTCAATATCATCTAGAATCAAGTTGGGCCATCTAGGTTCTTCTAATATATATGTTTAAAAGAATAAATAATTAAAGCAAGAAAGTAAATAATTGATATTTGATATATGTCAATAATATTATAAGTATAAAAAATAATTATGATGGATTATGTAATTTTAATTACATCTACCTGCAAGCAAATTTAAAAGCACCTGAAAAAACATGTGGATCCTGACCATATTTGTGCTTAATGTATCATAGCAACACAAAATCTAAGATAGTTTATGTGTATCAAGCTATACTTGGTACTATACATAGATCAGATAGCCCAGCCTTAGGTAGAGAAGAAGCAATTTAATGATAGTACTATATATTCTACCATATACTTCTATCATACACTTGTCAAAATGTATAGAGGATTAGCATTAGTTTTATAAAATCATTAGAAAAGTTAGAACTGAATCATAAGAAATACTACAAAATCACACAAATAATAAACAACATAGAATTACTTATTGATCATGGAAATAAACCTTCTAAGCCTCAGGCGAGTTGCATGATGTTGAATTTAGAAATTATCTCAATTATGAAGTAGCATATCACGAGTGGATGTTTTAGACGAATTCTTGGATGATAAGAGTATTGAAGGCAACCAAAATGTTTAAGGTTGTGTTGTGAATTCCCTTAAGATTAGAAGGGAAAAGGAAGAACTTATGATATATTTCTATACAAATTATCTTCCTTGACATTTTCTCCTTTGTAACCATGTGTGCAAAATCATCTTCTTAGGATTGTTTCTTTTTAGTGTCATGCAAGTCTTATCTAGATAGCAATGGAACAATCTTTGGCCTTTCTATCTACTTGTTCCACATCTTTGAAAGTGTAAGTAGAAGTATTTTTTATTTGCTTTTTACGCATCTTTGAAAGTTGTGAGATAGCATTGGAACACTCTTTGGAGTTTCTATTACTCTTTGAAAGTTGTAAGTAGGAGTACATTGGCCTTTGAAAGATTTTTTGTGCTATTGCGATGTACATTGTGTGGGAACACTCTTTGGACTTTCTATTACTCTCTAAAATTTATGATGTCACTCATTCTTTTTCTTGCTCGTTGTTTGTGATACCTCCACATATGCACTCCTACAATCCTAATATTAAAAGCATACTTCAACTTCTAGGCCAAAGTTTTCAATACCCTTTACCTCATCTCCTCTGATTGGGATGAGAGATAACGAGCATTCGCAAGTCCAACAGTGTTATAGGTTATCCTATAGGGCTTGACATCATTAGATCTTTTATTCAAGCTCTGTTTGCCTTGCTAGCAAGTGCTAAACATGCTATTTTATCCTATTGTGAATAATTTTTTACAACGATCAAATTTCTATAGCCAAGGGATTATAGTCTAATTTGTATTGTACTCTATAGTACAAGTTGGTTTGTGCGAATTTTCATCTATACATATATCTTTTGCATCAAGTTTAGTCAATGGCCATGGCTACTAGCAACAATAACGTATTTTGTATGTTGGTTGTTGAGGACAACTTGGATAGAACTAACTATACATTGTGGGCTTATATGGCATGTCATGCAAAGCTTTAGGCTTATTCCCTTTTGTGGATTGATCAAAGTCCACCAATCCTAGCACTTTCTTGTATATGAGTGCCAATTTTGGTTGTTGTTCATTGCATCATTCTCATGGGTGATTTATTACCATGTTTTGGTAGTGATGTGTGTAAACACATTGAGAGCTGTTAGGTCACATTTTCCCATGCTAAGAAGCCTTTTTTCCCTAGTCTCTTATATATATATATATGCATGCATGCTTAGTCATGTAAATCTTCTCTATTTATGCCACTTGATACACTTTGTGTTCTGAGCTCGAGCTTCTTTTTCTCTAAGATGTGTATGTGCATCCTTGCAACCAAAATCTAATAAACATGTTTTGATATTTACATGAAATTGCTATAAAATTCACAAAAGTGAAAATAAAAATATGAAAAGAGCTATCATTTTGGAGTTAATCTATTGCATGTTCAATCACTGACCTTGTGGTTAGTAACATCTTGATTTACAATGATTTCATAGAGTCCATCTTGTGCGGGGGCAAGATTGAGATTGGAATTTGAAGGGAAGGATAATATAGTGGTAGGTATCTTGCAGTGTTTAAAGGTTCTTAAGTTCTTAAGCACTACTATTGATGCGTGATTGGCTCATGATTTAGGTCCCCTCTCTATTGCTAATGAAGAAGCCCTTGCAAAGTTGACACTCCAATGCCTATTGACAAGAAGAGGAACTAGAACGAAGAGAGACAAAGATATAGACTCTAGCATACCTTTAGTGAGTGTCAATATATGATCTTACTATTAGGTCTATTGTGGCTAAAGGAGAGGGTATGCAATTGCCAACAAGCAAGCATACACTCCAAAATGATGTGTGCACACAATAATAATAATTGTTTCTCAGTCAAGTGTGATATAACACAATCTAAATATTGGCATTGAGATGACATGCTAGTTCCTTGGGAGAGTTTAAGATCATCGTAATGTTGCTTGTATATAGTATGATGAGGTTCAAGACTCGTGTGATACTTCTTATGCCCTATCTATATCAATAGTCTCATCAATATATAGTCCAAAGATAGTGGTAAGAGGAACATCCATGCTTCATGTTAATTGTGGTTTGGAGTATGTCAAACATCACACCTAGTACTTCTACTCTTTTGTCATTGACTTATGTTGTGCAAAGATCCCCCATATAACCTATGGTGGTACTCTTACGGCTTGGAGTCAATGTAAGAGCTTGGCCCATTATACCGTGTCAAATGCTTTGTGGACATTCACAAAGCAATATGCCCTCCCCTTGGTATGCCCAAATCTCCTCAATGATGGCACATAGGATAAATATACGTTCAAGGGTTCAATATACTTGTCTTATGCATCTTGTTTAGTTGTTGTGGTGTGCTCGTGGTTGTTGCCCATCTACTCAACTCATGCTCAAGAGTAGAACCCAAAATGTTGGCCAACATGTGGCCAATGATGATCAATTGCTAGGCTCTATTGGATAACTTGCCTTTCAAATTGATATTATAATGATGGTTTCCCTAGCTACATCGAAATCCCTTGCAAAAGGCTCTATTGAATATGTGTCTTAGAAAGGGGCAAGTAGGCCCCTTGCATGTGAGAAGGGCTCATCATTATGTAGCTAATTAATAGATCCCAATACCATGTTTATTTGAAAGAAGAATGAAGGGTTGGGTGCATGATAGAGAGACTGCATGCCAAACATGTAGTGAGGTAGTAGGGATTGCATGTTGGTGCACATGGAGTCTCCTCAAAGTCTACTTACAAATTTGATTGAGGAAGAGCTAGTACAACTCCTCCTTAATCCTAACATGTTGGGTCTATTTCTTACACCAAATGAGGCATTGAAAAATGTGTTATGACTCATGGCATGAGCTATCCCATCTTCCCTTTGTAAATAGGTGCTCATATGCATCATACTAGCTATTCTTGAATGCATTCCCATCACAATGGCCTTGATCCAATCTACATATGAGGAAAGGTTGGCATCGTTAGTGTGTGCAAAATGCCTTTAGATAGTGATGCAAACCCCTCTAGAGGCAATGACATGTTTACAACTGAGATCTACATAGGGATACATTTGTGGCTACTAGCTTAGGTGTTGAAGTAGTCAATATATTCATGGCTAGTGGCATGTGAGAAATGGATCATCGGGTGTTGAAGTAGGATAATAAAACTACTAGCATGGTGCTACATGCATGTTGAGGATATGACTATATGATCTACTCTCACTCTAGTGAGTTTGTTTGAAACAATGAATGTTGAGAGAGAGAGAGAGAGAGAGAGAGAGAGAGAGAGAGAGAGAGAGAGAGAGAGAGAGAGAGAGAGAGAGAGAGAGAGAGAGAGAGAGAGAGAGAGAGAGAGAGAGAGAGAGAGAGAGAGAGAGAGAGAGAGAGAGAGAGAGAGAGAGAGAGAGAGAGAGAGAGAGAGAGAGAGAGAGAGAGAGAGGGGTAATTAAGTGGACTCTATCCATGTCCAAATGAATAATAATGATTTCTACAACTTTTAATGGCATGGCCATTGTGCCATGCCATTAAAAGTGAAAAGGTGAGTTGCTCCACTTAGATTTAGGAGATTTCTTCCATAAGGTGTAATGTCATTTATATATCTTATGAGGTCTTGGTAAGGCATGCCTCATCTAGGTCCATCTTGTCATATATAAGCTTTGACATGTCAAACAAAGTGGTTTGCTGGCTAACATTGTGGCAATGAAGTCCTTGATGAGTAACATGTATTTGATGCTGGAAATTCCTTATGTCTACATAGCATGAGATGTATGATGACTCGTCTCTTGTGAAAGCATATTTAGAAGTGGCTAAGCAAAGTATCATACTGCAATGTACACATTTGTAGTCCCTTCAACTTTGATCAATGTGTTTTTAGTCTCCCCATCTTGTCTAAAAACTTATATCACCTATGCAACTCCTCTTCATATAGTATGGTCATGGGTCCCCTAGTTATGCATGGTTTATTGTCATATATGTAGATGCTAATCAATGTTTAGGTATGGCTGGAAAGCTACTCTCCTGTCTTTGATGTGTCTCTATGTATAGCATAAGGTTAGAACTAGTGAATACTTTCCAAATAAGCTTGCATGGAGTTATCAAAGTTTTAGATGGTGATCTCTAGATTAGTCTCATAGGTCTCACATCCCTCTTCACAATTGGAAGGATCCAAACCTTGTAAGAAAAGCTTGTTGATTAGGAATCATAAATTGACACAAAAGATAAAAAATTTGGAATCATTAATCCACTTAAAAGGGCAAGAGATTGAGAACTTCAGTCAACAACAAGAGATATGGTAGAGGGGGAGGTCCTAGAATAAGTTGGTTAAAAATATGGAGGAGTAGAAAATCCAAGAACCTAAAGAGGTCATTTAGGAGGAAACTACGAAGAAAGGGAGAGTACTTTACATCAAGTGATAGTATTGGAGGAGAGAAAATTAGTTTGGTGATGCCACATGCCTACGCTCCATGCTCAAAAAGACTAGCAAATCATCCATTGGCTCATTGTGTGTGGGTGAAGCTCAGAGTAGAGAGTTACGTTGGCGAGTCATGCATCGACATTTTTTTGTGCTTTAATATTTATTTTCTCAGCATGATACAAAGCATCTTTGCGAGCTTGTAGCCCCTTATTTCTATACATTGGTTTTTCATCTATGGTTTCCAAATTCAATGTTGTAAAAAGAGAGAAAGAAAGAAAGATATATTAATGTCTTTTGAGGCTAGAATAAGCCTATGAGACAAAACCATGAAGAATGCTAGTTGTCACTAGATATCAAAGTGTGACATGCTAAAATATCGTTAGTGATATATTGTGAAAAGAAGCTAAGGCGATGTACAAAACCAAATAACATTCATATAAGGATATGATGGGAGGATGAGATAGTACATGTCTAGCTATGTGATTGAATGATATCCTTATAACTAGTTCCACTTAATCGGGATCAGTGGATAGAGTATGCCATACATCGTAGACGAAATAGTATGAGGGTAAGTATTATGACTAGGCCCTCAACTCTATTTGTGGTTGCTCATGTTGGTGGCGGATCTCCCTCATCTCCGCCTAATGTAGCATTTGTGTTTGCTATGCATCTATTTGTGAGTGACATACTACTTTGATATCCTCAGCTCTCTAGATTTGAAAGGGATGAGAGGATCAAAAGACCATGCACGAGCTATGGCGGAGAGCAAGAGCAAGAAAAGAGAGAGAGAGACAAATGGGAACTCCAACAGTCACAATGTGTGACCGGGCCTTCCTTTATTCACTAGTCACTGAAAGAATAAAAAATAAGTGTGACGGTGACGGGCGCTCGCCACCTGCAGTGTGCAGTGGTGGGTACTATTAGTGTAGTAATACACGGGGTGGCACGGCGGAGGTGCCTTTACTAGGCCGGGAAGGTGCTCGGGAAGCCAGGGAGTGACAGAGCTCGGGGAGATTGGATATGGCTGTCGGGATGGAGATCCAATGCAAGAAGGGAGTCGATGCGAAGCTAAGCAAGCACCGAGAAGAGCTCGAGCAATTGGAAGCCAAGCTCTGATACTAGTTGAAAGGGATGAGAGGATCGAAAGACCATGCACGAGCTATGGCAGAGAGCAAGAGCAAGAAAAGAGAGAGAGAGAGACAAATGGGAACTCCAACAGTCACAATGTGTGACCGGGCCTTCCTTTATTCACAAGTCACTGAATGAATAAAGAATAAGTGTGACGGTGACGGGCGCTCGCCACCTACGGTGTGCAGTGGCGGGTATTGTCAGTGTAGTAATACACGGGGTGGCACGGCGGAGGCGCCTTTACCCCAACAAGATTGTCACCCCTCTCTGTGTGGGTGTTGTGTGTGTGTGGTCCATTGTCTAGAAGAAATTGATGAGTTGTGATTGATGTCCCCCTCTTTGTGTAGTGGCATCTTGTAGTAGTGATGTGCGGAGCCTTTAAATCTCGACTAGGAATTGGCCCAAGTGGCACTGGTGTGGGGACTCTATGACTAGTTCAAGGGAGGTGTCGCCTACGAATAGTAGGGGATATCTAGCTTAGATTGCGCTATAAGCTCTGTGTCTACATATGTAGTGCGCCTTGCTCTTCACCTCCTCTTGGCATAGCTTGCAATTCTACTCAACTTGAGGAATGTGGGCTATAAACTCTATATTGAAGAGAAGTGGACTTTGAAGCTACTGTGTGATGACACAGAGTGAGAAATAAAGACACACTCAAAGTCCGGATGTGCATGTCAATTGACTTGCACGAGTCAACTCAGTTTGCAAAACAACTGATGCGGAGTATCAACTTGATGCAACTTAACTTCGTCTTCTGTGAAAATGGAGCTTGTGGTGGTGAATGGAGTACCCTTAAAAATGGTGGGTGATTCGTTAACCAGCACAACACATTCAATGATTGCATATAACTAGGTCTTCTAAATGGATTACTTCGGGGTGGCTGTCCATCGGAAAGTTGATGGTCCCGCCACTACAAGTATATGTAGTTTGAGTGGTGGGCCTCTCATAGATTTAAGTTGATTTCGAATCAGAACTTTTAAAATAAGGCATTCAGCCTTCACGAACTTGATTTTCGAGAGTCCCCCAAAAAATCGTGTTGAAATAACTTTTTGAAAAGTTGAATAAGCCAGTCCATTGAAGATGTATTTATATAGTTGAAATCCACTGGTGACTTTTGTGTGTGCATGTATAAGCGCTCGTGTGCAACGATCGGCATTCGGCTTCTTCTTCATAATCGATGAGCTTTCTCTCCTCCGTCGGTCCTCGAGCTGCAGGTTAGTGTCTTCTCTACCTTTGTTGCTTGCTGTTTGTTACTTCGCCTGTCAACTGTGCTTCTTACCGCCTTGCGAAAGAAGGTTCTCTCCTTCCTTTCCAGGCTGCATGGCTTTGCCTTTTGTTTTTATTGTGATACTTATCCTCTCCTTGAAATCAGATTCTCATAGCCTACGTCGACATACCGAAAACGACACACGATGACATCTCAGGTGCGAACGCCATACTTTCTCGCTTTTGAAACCAGTTTTTCTCCTTTGGAACGTTTATGGTAGATCCAACCAAGTGGGCTGCCAGAGTGGCGTAGCGCTATCCCACAGTTATCACTTGATCTTCGTGCGACACTAAGCCACCAAGCAGTGCTAGTGTTGTTCGAGAAATCAGGATCGCATTGCCCATCCTGTATAAGATCCCAGCCTCATGCATAGTGGACCGATAATAAAACATGTTATATCTACCGACTCACACATGATCGTCTACATGTATGTATGAAGCTGCCAACATGAATCATGTACTTGCAAAGGCATGATAAGATACAATCAAACCGAGAAGTTTATGAGAAGGAGTGGTCTGTGGAACTAAACTGATCTGAAAATAATCAGACATGTGGATGTGCTTGAAGCGTGGGGCAGAAATATACACATGATACAGTGAGATCCAAGTTCCCCATCCAACATTCAATGAAGTTGGACGAATGTAGGACATGGTGAATATGACATCCTTAGGAATATTCAGTAACCTTCAAAAGAATTGAAAAAAGATGGCACATGTCATGCCTCATGCATTGTACATTTTCCTCAGATTGCATGCATCCTAGACATAAGATTGCCATTGGAACCATGGGAAATTCTTGCTCAATCTACCAAAGAGTTGCAAAACTGTCTGCTATCAAGCATGGAACCTAATTGATACCGTTGAAACTGGAATTGAAGACTGCTGCTGTTGAAAGCAGAAAATATGCTGAATTGGTGCGCTCTCCCAACATGTTGAAAATGGGTTGGAACGTTTGGGTCATACATCCTTGCTTGTGGAGTTAGAGTAAGGTATACAGAATATCATCCTAAAGATGTCACATACATAGGCCATCACCATCTACTTTGTTCTAATTTTTGTAGGGAAAACTTCTAAACAAACCCCCAATAATCATCTCTTGCAAGTAGGATAACCACTTCCTTCAGGAGATTTAAATTGACGAGTCTTTGAATCATAGCAGACATCGAGGGCTCATCTCACTAGAGATAGTGCTATTGTGATGTCCCATCCAACATATTGATGAACATCAGTGGAGCTATACAATGAGATGTTTTTAGATGTTGGAGGTGGGGGTGCAACAAGCTATGGAACTAGTGAATTACGTTCTTATGTAAGAGAAGTCTCACAACCAATACATGGTTAATTTCCTTCTCTTCCTCCCTTTTGAGGCATCTTAGCAAGCCCCTTCACTTGATCCTTGTTGCTATACAACAAAAACTCCGTTACCTTTCTTGTGCACCTAAAGCTTGTATATAATCAACATATGGGACTTGACTTCACTATAGAAACCTGAGTCACTATGATTACCCTTCTTCATAGTACTAAATACATGTAATTATCCATCCTTATAAGAAGGGTTTCGGGTGGCATGCAAGTGGTGAGCCAATTGCATGGCCTTATACAAGCTAGTTGAGTAATAGGCGGACTAGTGTTGGGCCTTTGAATGTACTTTCTCACGTTGAGACCATGTAAAGGTATTTGATTGGAAGACTCATAGTCCTAATGCACAACTTAATAGAATATGAGAGAAGCCAAGAAAGGTGGAAGAGATCCTCAAGACTTTATTTATAGCATTTTAACAGAGATTTGTACAAGTATCAACTTTGAGGGTTGAATCCATGAAGTTGCCTAACTGTCCTATCTAGATAGCTCTCTTCACCTTAGGATAGACTTGCTCTTTGTTGCTCCTTGCAACTTGGCACAAATAGAAGATGTGTTTGCTATCTTGCTTGAGGATAGTCACTAGGATGCCCTAGCACATTGCCAACAGTTTGTTTTAAATCTGCCTTGATCAAGCATTAGTCTCAATCCAACCAACGTTTTTTGTTTGCTTGCCACTTTATTAATTAAAGTAGGTTAACTTAATGTTTAATGTGTCAAAAGATGACCTACTAGCGAGACAGTAGGGTTGGCGGGAAGGAATATGGAGTGAACTCGGTAAACATGGAGAAGAGAAGAGAAGAGAGAAAAAACTCTGATGAATGGAATGATGAAGTTCTGAATCATGGAGTAAATGTGATATAAGGGAACAAGGGTGCTGTAGCACAAGGAAGATGATGATGATAGCCACGAACCACTAACCGCAATGTCCTCTTGAAGGGGTGTGAGGGTAGTGGAGAGGTTGGAGAGAAGAGGTGACAGACTGAATGAACCAGTCGTGAGAAATGAATGGGAGAGTGGTCTATAAATAGGCACAGTCAGTTTAGGATGGTGCCCCTTTTTGGGGCTGCAAACCCTAAATACAAAACGTAAAAACGCAAATTGCAGGTGAAGGGTTTCTCAACATAATGATGTGCAATGTCATCAACACTTTTAAGGCTGTGCCTTAGGAAAAATGTCAACCAACTCTTGCAAAGGGTAAACAATTTGCTATCCTCGGTCATCTTGACACGATGTGTTGTACACCATCTACAAGTCTTGCCATGACTTGTCTCACCTTCCACGCAATTGTCTTACCATGTCATTTGCCCCCATGTGTTCCCATCCCTTGCTTGACATATGAGCATGTATATGTGGGGAGTGCCCAAGTGTATTGTATTCTCCCCCACTAGAATTGTGGCTGCCCCTAGTCTCATAGCCTCTTGGTAGATTTGAAGTAAAGACAAAGTCATCACCAAATTGAGACTTATCCATCCAAACTACCTCATGCATGGGTAACCCTAAAACTTGAGCAAATACTCTTTCTTTCTTCCTTTGATTACCCTTCTTGCACTAGTGAAGCAACACTTGTCTTGGTACCAATAGCTCTCGAAGCCCACTAACTCTAGAGTCTCGTGATCTGGGGTTGAGTAGGAATAGGTCCATGATACTTCACATGATTACTCATAAAACATTAGATACATCTTTCAATCAGAGGGTAGCTTTAATTGGTAAGTGACTTCACGTAGCTTCTTAGTAACGTGAAAAGTGCCCATCTTTCGTGAGGTGCTAGCTTATGTGAAAATTGCCAAACTACTTCAAATGTTGCTTTTGGATCTTGAGATAGCACTATTGAACTTCTTTGAAGATCAACTTACAATGATGTTTGTTGGCCTCCCTTTGTTGGTGTTGTGCTTGTTGGATATTCTCATGAATGTACTTTAACATTTGATCTATATCCACAATCAATTGATGCGTCACATAGATCTTGATAGAGGTCTCCAAGGTGCAGTTGAATAAACTAGCCACTTGTAAACTATCTCAAATGGGGTTGGCTTGGTAGAGGTGTGGATGGTATCATTGACCACATGCTCGACCAATGGTAGGTGCTCCTTTCATAACAATAGCAACGAAGTATGGTAATTGTGGTATGATTGAAATTCTCCATTTGCCCATCAATTTGTGGATAAGAAGCAGTAGAGAATACTAACTTTGTGCCAAGGCCATATAACAAAGTCTTCGAAAACCTATTAATGAACTTTTGAGTTGCAATCAAACATGGTCCTCTTTAGTAAGCCATGCTCTTGAAAGATATGTTTGATCAAAAGTGGGGCAACCTTCATTGTATTCCCATTGGATTTGTATAAAATCAATCTCTCTTGCTTGTTGAACCAACTAGTTGAACCTACCACCATTGTAAAGATTGCATCATTTTGAAACCACTTGCTCTTTGGAAGGTTAGTAATGAAATACATGGAAATCTCTTTTCAAGGCAAATCTAGAACAAGTAATTGCTGTAGCTTTCCCATCACCTTGCAATTGTTTGGTTTTGAGGTTTGGCATGCTTGGCATTCCCTCATATATTAATGAATGTCTTACTTTATTCGTGGCCAAAATAAATGTTGTCAAAGCTTCTTATAAGTGGAACCTTTATTGTGGTGTCCCATATTAGGTGCATTATATGCCTCTTGTAGAATAGTGGCCTTGTAAGATTTTGCAGCTCTTAAGACAAAGTTTGTCATGAAAATACATCCACCCATTCTTCAACACAATCTAAATGAAGACCTTGATTGTATTTTTGCATCTTTGTACCAAAATCTGGATCATTGTATGTAGTTACTGTTGAGATATCGAGCTCCACTCGTGATATGCCAGGGTGACCGTTGTGCATTTATGTCACCGACTTGTCAGTTGCAGATGCGGTTGGTACACCGCCCATGAATAATAGCTAGATGACAGCTATCCTTATCTACTCTAGTTCGTGGCTCAGTTAGTATGTCTCCTTAGTTAGTTGAGTTTGGTTTGAGACCCATATGTAGGGTTCTTCTATTTCTTTGTATGAGTGTTCTTTTTGGCTTATACAACTAAGAAGAGGAAAACTGTTTTTCAGCCTCCACCTGTGTGTGTATTCTCCCATTGTGCAAGCAAAAAAGCTACAAGTGAGACTCCTTCCTTCTCTCCCACAATCTTGACATGGTATCAGAGCCTTGTTTGTGGTAAGGAGCTCAAGAAAGCAAGCTAAGTTCGCGGTGTTCTGATAAGAGGACCAGTATTGCTTTCATTCTTCTGTTTTGGGAGCAAGTCTCTGCAGGTAGCATAGCCGGAAAGTGCAAGAGTGTATTGTCTCAGGTTGAGATGCCATTCGCGGTGAAGCAAGAGGACAGTATATGTTGCGGGACATGGCTTTAGCCCTTGGTGACCCTGTTTTTTTGATTTGAGGCCATTTCGGAGTCTGTTTTGGAGGCGGAAGTTTTTTGCACGTACTCAGGAAAAGGCCCAGTTTTATGCTGTGCGACCACTGTTCTACAGGTCGGTGAAAAGTTAATGTAGAAATTGCATCGTATGCCTATGCGCAGAGACATTGGGAGTTACAGAATCATCCTTATTGCTTGTTGATACAAAATCGTCACTAGGAAGTGACTATGTGGTCAAATACCACTTTCGTCAGTTTTGCAGATTTGTCCTTGTGAGGCTGAAGCTGTGTTCTTTGCAGTGACAGAATTTTTTGCAGTGTTCTGTAATGGTGTCTGATTCTTTTTCACAGATTGTTACTGAAAAGCTTGATAAGAACAACTTCCAAGCATGGAAGTTTAGAATGACGAATTCCCTTATGGGAAAAGGATATTGGAAATTTGTTGCAGGAAATGAAGAAGAACCAGTTCTTCCTGATGTTCCTAATCAACAGTAAATGCAAGTATTTAAAGCATGGCATGAGAGAGCTAGGAAAGTTATGTACTGGCTGTCTATCAGCATTTCAGACTCTCTGATTGTGCATATTCAAGATGCAAGTACGCCAAAGGAGGCATGGGATACTTTGTAAAAAATGTGTAGTATAAATACGCAAGCCGGGAAAATGCAGCTTAAGCAAGAGTTGCATAATGTGCAAAGAGAAAATATGAGCATCAATGACTACCACATGAAGGTGAAGAAGATTGCAGATGCACTTGCTTCCATTGGGTCGCCAGTGGAAGATGATTTAGTTTTTGTGACCTTGAATGGTCTAGGAAAGGATTATGCACAGTTTCGAACATCCATTTCCGTCTGTGAAAGATTTTCTGATTTTGAGGAGTTGATTGCTCTTCTAATTTCTGAGGAGCAGAGAAATGGTGGTGCATCTTTTTCAGGAGGAACTTCAAAAGAAGCTGTCTTTTACCCAAATGTTGGAAGAGGTAGAGGCAGAGGTAGAGGAGGCCGATCTGGAGGCCGTGGTAGAAATCAGAATATGCAGCAAACTTAAGAAAACCAGTCCTATGGAGGAGGACGTGGTAACTCTAGAGGCAGGGGGAGCCAAAGAGGTCGTGGTGGATGGCAAAGAGGCCAAAATGCAAACAGCAATGTTGAATGCTACTAGTGTGGTAAAATGGGTCATATGGCTAAAGACTGCTATAAAAAGCAGAATGATATCATGAACGGAAAATTGCAACAAGGGAATTATGCATCTTCTAGTAGACAGGGTAATGACAGAAATGAGCATTTGTTTATGGTGTAGCACATGAATAATTCTGTGACAAGTGCAGAAGAAAGCAACGATGTATGGTATGTTGACTCAGGTGCATCAAACCACATGACAGGTCATGTAGAATGGATGGAGGATGCAAGAAAAATGGAAAAACCAAGATTTGTGGAGACTGGTGATGATACTGCATATCCTATTGTGCAGATTGGAAAAATTCATTTATCTATACAAGATGGGAAAAAAAAATACCTGTCAGATGTATTTCATGTCTCGAATATCACCAAGAATCTGGTTTCTGTTGGTCAAATGGTTGAGCAGGGCTTGCAGGTCAGATTTAATCCTCATGGATGCTTTGTTGAGGATATAAAAAATAAAGGTCGCTTGATAGCAAAAGGAAAGAAGAATGGCAGAATGTTTACATTGGATGCAGACATGTCTGAATTGAGTGCAACAATGCTTGCACATGGGATCGGTGTAGTTGCAGATATTGATATTTGGTATAAACGCATTGGTCATGTTAATGTACAGCGACTTAAATCAATGCAGGTCCAAAATATTGTTGCAGGATTGCCTAAATTCAAGGTTACAGAAATGCATAAGGTATGTGAAGGCTGTCAGTTTAGAAAATAGGCAAGGAAACAATTTTCTAGACATGTTCAAGAGAGTAAGAAGCCATTGGAATTAATCCACTCTGATGTGTGGATTACTAAAGCTGCATCTCTTGGAGGCTGTCATTATTTTGTCACTTTTATTGATGACTATAGCATAAAAGTTTGGGTGTATTTTATGAAAAAGAAAAGTGAAGGTTTTGGGCATTTAAAACTCTTAAAGCTATGGTTGAAAAATAGACAGACCTGCAAATAAAATACCTAAGGTCAGATGGAGGGGGAGAGTACCTCTCAAATGAGTTTGCAAGGTTCCTTCAGGAGCATGGCATAAAGCAGCAATATTCATGCAATCATACCCCACAACAAAATGGAATTGCAGAAATTAAAAACAGACATATTGGAGAGGTATCTCGTGCCATGCTCAATGAAAAAGACTTGCCAGATTTTTACTGGGCTGAAGCAGTTGCTACAGCAGTCTACATAATGAATTGGACTCCCACTGTAGCAATACATGGCATGACTCCAGAGGAGAGGTATACTGGTAGGAAACCAGATATTTCTCATTTGAAGATTTTTGGTTGCATTGTCTATGTTTATGTGCTAGATGAGTTGAGATCCAAGTTGGATTCAAAAGCTGAGAAGTGCATCTTTATTGGTTACTCTCTGCAGTAGAAAGGGTATAGATGCTATAACCCTTCTACTCGTAAGTTTACAGTGAGCAGAGATATTTTTGATGAGATGAGTAGCTGGTATAAATCAGTAAATGTGATTGATGATGTAGATGCACAAAATGGTAATGCTGCACAGAATTCACAGCAGCAGTCACAAAATATTAGTGGACATGGAGCGTCCTCTAGCAGTGGTTCACATTCTTCACCATGGACAGGCAGATTGAGATCAGGAGAATATTCTCAAAGCAATACAGATAGTGGTATTCAGGTATCACGAAAAGGAAAAGAGAAGGTAGATCAGTCCATGTTTGATGTGAATGCAGGTCACTCTTATGTGGATGGTGAATCCAGTGGCTCAGAACAGAGCATTGATGATGAGTTGGGTATTCCTTCTATTGTTACACCTGGAGTAAGGAAGACCAGGGATGTTTTGAGAGCACCTGAGAGTGAATCTACTTTGCGCAGGTCTACCAGAGCTAGGTATCCTGTGGATAGGCTGAAATATGATGGATTTACAGCTATTCACTATGCCTATATGGTCAAAGTGATACATGAACCAGAACCCACTTCTTTTGAGCAAGCCATGGGAGAAAGCCATGGATGAAGAAATGGATGCCTTGGAAGCAAATGCTACATGGGAATTGGTATCTTTGCCTAAAGGTAAGAATGCAATTGACTGTAAGTGGGTTTATAAGGTGAAGCACAATGCAAATGATTCTGTGAATAGATACAAGGCAAGATTAGTAGTCAAGGGATATGCACAAACATATGGCATTGATTATGAAGAAACATTCAGTCCGGTTGCAAGGACGGCAACCGTAAGAGCAGTCATTGCTATGGCTGCATCAAAGGAATGGTCTTTACATCAGATGGATGTAAATAATGCCTTTTTGCATGGTGATTTGCAAGAAGAGGTATATATGGAGCAGCCACCAGGTTATATGCATTGTTTGCAGGTTGAAGAAAGCATTGTATGGCTTGAAGCAAGCATCTAGAGTATGGTCTGACAAGATAGGACAATATCTTGTCACAATTGACTTTTAGATTTCCAAGGCAGATTTCTCACTTTATGTGAGAAAAACAGAGAAATGTATTATGCTACTTGTCATTTATGTTGATGATTTGATTATGATAGGTGACAGTGATGAAGATATCTTTCATGTGAAAATGCTATTGAAGCAGAAATTTGAGATGAAGAATTTGGGAGAGCTGCGTTATTTCTTGGGCATTGAGGTGATTAGATCACCAAGTGGGATACGGCTCTTGCAGAGGCAGTATGGATTGGATATGTTGTCCAAATATGGGATGACAGGCTGTAAGCCTATTTCAGTTCCTTTGGAGCAGAATGTGAAGCTGAGCGCAGATGCAGACGAGCTTGTGGAAGACCCTACTATGTACAGACGCATAGTAGGAAGTTTGATTTATATGACTATTACCAGGCCAGATTTGAGCTATGCTGTTGGATTGGTAAGTCAGTTTATGCAGGCTCCAAGGAAACCGCATTTGGATGCGGCTAGACGCATACTTAGGTATGTGAAGTCCATATTGCAGTATGGACTACTTTATGAGACTGGGGTTCAGATACAGTTGCATGGATACACTGATGTTGATTGGGCTGGTAGTATTTCTGATAAACGATCTACCAGTGGGTATGTGTTCTCTTTTGGGAGTGCTGCAGTCACTTGGAGCAGCAAGAAACAGCCTACAGTTGCCTTGTCGAGCACAAAGGTTGAGTACAGGGGTGCAGCAATGGCTGCATGTGAGGTAGCTTGGTTGCATAAGCTACTTTATGATATGCATCAGCCTACAGATGGGCCAGTTGTCATTTATTGTGATAACATGAGTAGTATACACTTGGCAAATAACCCAATCTATCATGCTAGAACAAAGCACATTGAGGTGCATTATCACTATGTGCGAGAGAGAGTTTTACTAGGTCTTATTGATCTAGTTTATGTCAGCACAGAGGATCAGGTAGCTGACATATTCACGAAGGCATTGGGCGCAGAGAAGCTGCGCAAGTTCAGAGACCTGCTTGGTGTGCAGGAATTGGGATTGAGCTCGAGGGGGAGTGTTGAAATATCGAGCTCCACTCGTGATATGCCAGGGTGACTGTTGTGCATTTATGTCACCGACTTGTTAGTTTGCAGATGCGGTTGGTACACTGCCCATGAATAATAGCTAGATGACAGCTATCCTTATCTACTCTAGTTCGTGGCTCAGTTAGTATGCCACCTTAGTTAGTTGAGTTTGGTTTGAGACCTATATATAGGGTTCTTCTATTTCTTTGTATGAGTGTTATTTTTGGCTTATATAACTAAGAAGAGGAAAACTGTTTTTTAATCTCCACCTGTGTGTGTATTCCCCCATTGTGCAAGCAAGAAAGCTACAAGTGAGACTCCTTCCTTCTCTCCCACAATCTTGACAGTTACTAGCTCAATGCATTTGCTATTTGAGTCTGTTTCCTAGGTACATAATCTTTAACTGAATTGAGGCAATAATTGCCATCAATGCAATTGACGAGGACTCATATCCTATTGCGATTGAGTGAGAGGGCAGTGTAAAGCTTGTTGATTAGACTTCATAAGGAAATCTTGCCCTATCAAATAGTATCTCCACTTCTTTAAGGTATGTACAATGGCCTAGAGTTCTTTGTCATAGGTGGAATAATTTGACTTAGCTGCATTGAGTTTTTGACTTTCACAAACCATTGGATGGTCATGTTGCTGCAACATTGCTCCTACACTAGGTCTGTCGGTGAAACCATTCTTCCTCTTTGCATAGGGTGATAAGCAACATGATTAAGCACTAACTACAGCAAGTATAAAATTCACATAAACTAAAAATGCAAATGTTACTACTTAATCTTGGACATTGGACACCTGGTTGACCCCAAAAATGAGGTCGAAGTACACTAAGATCTAGCTTGATCTCCTTCATTCTTCAATACATTTTGCTGTCCATAGCAACCGGCAAGCCTTCAAACCAATTTGACCCTTGGTTTGCTCGGGGGTTGGCCTTCAATTTGCTCCTTGAATGGCAAATTCTAGCCTAAACTTAATGTTGGCTAGTTGGCCTCTATTCAATTGTTGAATTTCAAGTACTAGGCCTTAAATTTTGAGCACCCTTCCTAGAGTGACTGGTAAACCCTAATTTTAGCTGTAAATTAGGGGTTAGTAGGTAAAAATTCTTCAATTGCACCCTATTGGGACTGAATTTGACTAAGATCTCTTGAGGGAAGTTGTGAATTGGTTGGGAGGATAGAGAGGAAGCTGGAGAGAGAAATTTCAGAGTTCCATTGCCAAAATTGGCTGAAATTTAATGTTGCCTTACTGTGAATGGCTGATTGACTATAGCCCAACATCAATAGGAGTTTCACATGCAATCACTTGCCCTTGTGGGCCCCAAACTTGCTGAGACCTACCTATAGACAGGGTATAGGGGTTGTCATTTGCCTCCAATGGCCTCTTGATGAATTGAGGGTAGCTCTTTGGCAGCCTCCAATGGCTAGGCTGATCACTAATGGCTGGAAAATTGCAGCAACAACTCTCTCTCTTCCTCTCCCAACCTCCACAATGTTGAAATGAGGCTCCACTAGCCTCTAATAGCCTCTCTCTCACTTGCATGGGCAAGTTTTGAAGTGGTAGCCTTCTAAATGCATTTTTCAGCAATTTTCAGCCAATTAAATTAATATTTTGAATTAAGATATTGAAAATTAATTTAATTGTTCATTCTTGCTAAAAAAATTAACTATACCAACCAATAATTAAATTGGCTAGGCCAATTTGTCATTAAAGAAATGCTAAGCATTTATTAGTCCTTGAGTTGGCATTAATTAAGTAATTAATGCCTAGTTTCTAATGTCACCATTGATATTATTTGCTAAGAAAATCTTCTAGGCCAAAAGTTGTTGCCATGTAGTACTTGACTAATATAACTTATTACAACTTTTGCCTTTGATACCTACTGACAATGTTGATTTAGACGTGTATGAATCATTATGCTAGAAGTTTGAAAACGTTTGGTATGAAAACGTATGATATGCCACTTGATGTTTTTTTGCCCATTTAAAAAAAAGGCCACGACTGCCCCAGCTTGAGGATTTCATTCCGGTGCCTTGTTTGTGGGAGTTTTCGCCTTAGTCCTTTGCATTGTGTTTGCAATGTGTTCACTGTTGAGTACTCAGCTTCATCCTCTCTCTTTGATCTTAATTTTCCAGGTCAACATGGTTCGAAAGCAAGGAAAAGAGTGACAATTCGTCATTGAATTGCAGAAATTGACAAATGGACAGCATGTTATGCAATACAAATATTGTTCCCACACATGGGATGGTGGCCTTGCTTGTATTCATGCCCATATCTTGGGGCTGAAGGGATTTGGGGTTGACAAATGCTCTAGTGCACCCCAAGATGTGAAAGATGCAGTTCGTAGATTGCATGTAAGTGCTCCCATGAGTTCATAGGATGCACTGGATGCAAAGGTTTTTGAATTGGGAGATGCATCATGAAGTGCTAGTGCCAATGTGATTTCTTGTTCCTCTCAAGCTAGTGATGCTCATGGAATGATGCCTAAAAAGCACAAAGCTAATGCTAGGGAAGGCTCCTTGTTTCAAAATTGGGACATACAAGCAAGGAAAGAGGCATCACTTGTCCTTCGTTGGTTCTTTTATGCAGAGGACATTCCTCATTGGAAGGTGAGGAGTCCTTACTTTCTTGACATGGTGAAGGCAATTGGAAATGTTGGCCCAAGCTTCAAGGCCCCTTCATACCATCACTTGTGCACTAAGAAATTGGATGATGAGGTCAAATGTGCGCAAAGAGATTTTTTGATCTTAGAGAGAAATGGAAAAGATATGGTTATAGCATTGTTTGTGATGGATGGTTCGATGCACGTCGTCGATCCATTATCAATGTAATGGTGTCATGTATGTTTGGTTGCACATTCTTGCGATCAATTGATGCAAGTGGTGAGTATAAGTGAGGAGGGTACACCTTTGAAAGTCTTAAGAGTGCCATTTTGGAAGTGGGGCCTCAAAATAATAGTCCAAGTGTGCATGGATAATGCAACCAACTGTGTTTGTGTTGGTCACTTGGTTGAGCAAGAGTGGCCAACCATTTTTACACCTATTGCACATGCCATTGCCTTGATTTACTTTTTGAGGATATTGGAGAACTTTCATGGTGGGTGAAGCTTGTTTTGAAAGAAGCTGTGTAGGTTGTGACATTTGTCACACGAAAAAGTGCAGTTCTTGCTTTGTATAGAAAGTTTAGCTCAAAGAATTTCTTAAACCATCACAAAATCGGTTTGCATATATGTTTATCATTGTGGCAAACATGTGGGATGAGAGAGTCTTCAATGGATTGCACCACATGGTTGTTAGTGATGAGTATTGTAGAAAGAAAGTGACCAAAAGTGCCAAGGCTTTGCAGGTCTCATCTATTGTCTTGGGTTCTTCATTTTGGATCAATGCCAAGATTGTGAAGCTATGTGCTCCAATTTTAAAGATTTTGCATCTTGTTGATAGAGAGGGTGCTACCATGGGGTTAGTGTATGAGCTCACTAATTGGATGATAGAAAATATTGAAAGTCTTGAGGTTCTTGATGCTTCGAAGCTATAGCAAGTCAAGGCACTTTGTGTATGAGCTCAGTAATCACATGATAGAAATATTGAAGTCTTGAGGTTTTTGGTGCTTCAAAGCTATAGCAAGTCAAGGCACTTTGTGTAGACCGATGGAACATGATGCACTCTCCATTGCATGTCGTTGCTTTTGTGCTCCATTCTATTTGGAGAGTAGAGAATCTTGATAGTGACAGGGAGGTGAGTAAGGGTTGGATGGATGTAGTTGAACGTGTTTCAAACTATGATGTAAGTGCTCAAGGGGAGTTATATGATGAACTGGATAAGTATAAGTTTGAGTTAGGTGCATTTGCGCGCCCTATTGCAAAGGATGAGAAGAGGATGCATCAAGGTGTGAAATGGAGGGTTTGGGGCAGAGATACTAAATTGCAGTGCTTGGCACTTAGGATATTGTCTCAAGGCATTTGTGCTTGACTATGCGAGAGAAATTGGAGAAAATTTTCTCTCATTCATACGAAGAAATGGAACAAGCTTAAGCCAAAGAATGTTTTTATATACACCAATTTGCGTCTCATAAGCAAGTTTCATGTCCTTCGTGATGTTCGGTATCGCGAATCACCACAAAAGGTTCATTGAGATCTGATAATCTCAATACAGGATGTGAAGAGTAGATATCCTTCAACTCCTTGAAAGCTTGGTCCATCTTGTGTCAATGTTCATTGAAACTCCCCCCTTGCTACATCCATAAGAGGCAATGCCACTTGTGCATAGTGCTTCACTAACCTACGATAGAACACTACCAATCAAAGAACACACACACCTTCAATGCATCTTAGGACAAGGCAACTTCATGATTGTCTCCTCAACCCTCTCAGGATCCATGGAAACCACCCCTGCGAAAAAGATTTGTCCCAAGTAAGAGACTAATATCATGCAAAATTAACACTTCTTCTTGTTGAAGAAAAGCTAGTTCTTTTGCAACAATTGCAAGACCCTCCACAAGTGATCATTATGCTCCTCTCAAGACAAACTTTAAACCAACATATGACCTAGGGAAACAATAATATGCTTCCCAAGGCTAGGTTGCAATATCCGAGTCTAGATAAGTAAGTAGGCGTGTTTGAGGGTCCAAAAGGAAGCACCACAAATTGGAACAACCTAAATGGAGTTTGTAATGTAGTCTTCTAAATATTTTGCAAAGCAATCCGAATCTAGCGATAACCGTACTTCAAATCTAGCTTGCTGAAAATTACTGATCTTGTTAGGTGATCCCATCTATTTGTGGTAAGGGAAACTTGTTTTTTATGATGGGCTTATTGAGGGCCTTGTACTCCACATATAGATGTGAGCTCCCATCCTCATTTTCTACCAACGAGACTTGAGCACTCAATGGGCTAGAGCTGACCCGAATCAATCCGTGCTCCAAAATATATCTATGCTTGAAGCTCCTCAAGCTCCTTCTTACTCATGTGGTAGGGTGTGTTCAAGGGAGGTTTTGCTCCTAGAACTAACTCAATCTTTGAGATGTTGCAGTCATGATGGGGGCAACTCTTGAGGTAACTCATTGAAGAAAAGAGGATCGAAGTCTCATAGCAATGCCAAGCTTTTCTTGTCACATCTCGTGTTCTAAAGCAAAAGAAGACTTCTTCTCAAGCTTCTGCACATATGCCATCATAGCATGGCCACCCTTGTGACTTACTCTTTTCACTTTGAGAAGAGAAATAACTACCATTGGCACCTGGCTGAGCTTGAGACACCCAGGTGCAATGGTGCGTCTGCACCACTTGCCAAGTTCCATACTGAATAAGGATGAAGTATGAGTGATGATCCACCAAACCCATGTGGCCATAAAGCCATGGCTGCCCTAAAATCATATTGATGTTGAGGAGAGGAGCCACCTTCAAAGTATCTTGAACCTTGAAAACTTTTGTTTGGATAGTTATCTCCTCCACCTGTTTCTTGTAAGTGGTATTTCTCAGTTTTGGTTTTTCTCTTAAGTTGAAAAGCTTGCTCCACAGATTGTGCCACACTAGTATCGCATGGATCCATTTGCTTGCACTAACACAAGGTCATAGCACCCAAAGGAGAGTCCACATCTCCTAAGGGTGCTATCTTAAGGGTAAAATCTGCGATGGACAAGGTTGCGACCGCCTTCACGGTCTTGATCCCTACCTTGAAAGTTTTATCCTTTGAGTTAGGCTTCTTGAGGCAATTCTTAGCAATTTATAGCATCTGCTTGCATGTGAAAGACTTGTTCTCTTCCATTAGCTTCTTTTGCTCCTCCCAAGCAATTGCCTTCTTGAAAGTATCTTCCCTGCTACTTGTGGTGTTGCCCTTCTCTTTTGCTTAAGTAGTAGTTTATTTGTAAGATTGATCCCTCTTCTTGTGCTTCTTTTGCTTCTCATAGGTAATAGCCTACTCCATAGCCCGCTCCAATGCGTGTCTCCTCATCAACCGAAATGGTGGTGTGCAAGCTGTCCACAAACTTGGAGATGATCTCATCCTCTAGGAATTTGGGGAAGTGAGTGAAGGTGTTTATATTCGCCTCTTGTTTTTACCCAAAGGACTCCTACTACTTCCATTGTTGGGATTTGTAGTCTGTTGTAGTAAAGTGTTAAAGGATGACTGAATGCACGATGGATTGCATGGCTTACGGGTCTTCTTGATGGGGCATTGCTTTGACATATGCGTATTGGTTCTGGATGTATGTCTTGGGTTATGCTATGATGTATTGATCATCGAGGGACGACTTTGAGCTTGTCATTGAATCCGGATGCTTTTGAAAGCTTGAGCTTATTTCAGCCCGCACTTGTTGACATTGGTATATGCTTTGACAGTGATGCTTCTTGGGTTTATGCATACCCGTTGTCTACGGCTTGATGCTCATGCCACGGTTGATTACCCTATGCATACGTTGAGCTTGAGTGCTCATTGAAACTCCACCTTGGATACATTTTGGATTATCTGGAGTAGTCTTGGATGTTACTTGGCTTGTCAGAGTTTGGATTGGGATATATTTGATGTCTTACATGCTTACGGATGCTACATACGGATGCTCTACCGCCTACATGTTCGGGATGTACTATTGATGTATTGTCTTGGACTTATGTCATTGGCACTGTGTCTTGCCTTGGCTTGAGCTTTTGAGCTCGTACATATGGCTTTTGTGCCAGTGGGAGCATTCTTGAATGCTTATCAGACATTGAGCTGGTGGTACTTTTATGCATTGAGCAGTTATATGCTATTGAGCAGTTACAGACACTTGAGACCTTGGGATTTCTTATCCTTTGGGATGATACATTATATGTCTTGGTTCACTGTATGTTTATGAGCTGAGTCTCAGTTTTGGATCCGTATCTTTGTGAACTGACACCTACTTGTGCCAAGTTTTGGTAGTGGCAGGAACACTTTGCCCCGTTGACTGGGGGGTGTCTCTACTCACTGGCAGATGTTTGTATGACATACTTGGGTGTTGGATTCATGCTTAACGACCGTCATATGCTTATGCTATGCCCGCATGATGTCGGCTTTGGTCTTGGCAGTATCTGATTGCCTTGGGATCCGATTTTGGCACTGTTAGCTCTCTTTTACTAAAATCTGAAATTTATTACAGTAAGCATATATGTATGGATTGACATGGATTTTTCATGCTGAAATACTTTGAAATGATGTACTTTCACTAGTACTTGGTGGGCAGCAGCATTGGTTTCACTTTTCTCGCCATTTTCTCTCGATTTTGGTGATTTTTTGGTCATTTTCTGCAGTAATTAGCAAGCAGTTTTGAACTATCTACAGTCTTCCAGCTTGCATTATGGCGAGTTCGTCCACTGATCATGCTATTTTCAAAATCACTAAGCTTGATAGTACGAATTACTCTTATTGGAAGAGCCATATTTGACAGGTGTTGGTGCAGAAATCGCAGATCAAACCTTTGAGGTTGAGCGGACATCCGCCTATAACTATGCCAGATGAGGAATGACTTGAGCTTGATGAGTTATGCAAGTCCACTATTGTATGTCTCTCACAAAACAGATTCATTATAATGTCTTTGAGGAAGAACAGAGGGCATGGCAGTTGTGGGATAAGATTAAGAATCTCTATGACAAGAAAAGTCCTGCGAGTTAGATGTATTGGTTGAAGCAGCTTATGGATCTGCACATGAGGGAGAATGTGACTACGTGTGCTCACTTGAGCTAATTCCATACTATACTCAAGAACTTGACTTCGCAGGACATCACTTTTGCAGAGGATGTCACTCCTCTTTTCTTGCTTGGTACTCTTAATGAGTCATGGGATGTATTCCGCATTGCATTATGTGTCTCTACTGCTACCTTGAAATTATTTGATGTTGGGAGTGCTCTTCTACAAGAAGAGGTTAACCGTAAGAATTTGGATGTCTCTCGTGTGTCGCATGCTATGATAGTTAGAGGCAGGAATGATGGATATGGAAAGCATGGCAGTGGCAGTGGCCGTGGACGGGATTTTCAAAAATCTCAGTCTAAGTCTCGTGGGAAGTCATGTAGCAAATCCCGTGGTAGGAATGCAGATGTTATTTGTTACCATTGTGGGAAAAAGGGCCATATTAGGCCACAATGCCATGAATTACGCAATGAAAGGCGCAAAGATAAGGGGAAAGACAAAGTGCAGGATAAGTCTTCTGATCGCAGCATAGTGTCTACAAAGTCTAGTGTTAAAATTGAAGAGATCAATGTTATGCAACCTGAGGATGTTGATGATGATGATTATATCCTTGCAGCTTCTTCTAGTGCTTCGCAGATGACAGGGATACACTCTATGTATACACAGTGTTGGCTCTTGGACTCAGGTGCATCCTTTCATGTGACACCTTGTCGAGAGTGGTTTCATTTATACCGTACTGTTTTGGGTACTATGCGCTTGGGTGATGACAGCTCTCTTGATATTGTGGGCATTGGTGATGTTAGGTTGCAGTTTCCTTCTGGCAGCAGTTTTGTTATGCAGGATATACGTCATGTACCTGCTTTGACACGCAGTCTCATGTCAGCTGGACAGCTTGATGACGCAGGTTATCATGTATCTTTTGGAGACTTTGCATGAAAGATCACTCGTGGCAGACTTGTAATTGCGAGAGGTGTCAAGGTTGGCAGTCTCTATCCCTTGATTGTATCAGCTTCTTCCCTTGATCATGTTTTGTGTGTGGGTTCTATCCCACATGTATCTCTTTGGCATGTCTGTTTGGGCCATATGTCTTTGAAGGGAATGAAAATGCTTTCTAGTTTGCAATACTTACCGTCCCTTGATTATGCATTTTTTGATTCATGTGAGCATTGTTTTTATGGCAGGCAGACTAGGTCTACGCATAAGAAGTCTGATAGGCCACGCATGAGTGAGCCCTTGGTATTGGTACATTCGGATATCTGTGGGCCCATGCCTTGTCAGTCTATGGGTGGTGCAAAGTATTTTGTTACGTTCATAGATGATTTTTCACGTAAAGTTTGAGCTTATCTCATTAAGCTGAAATCCGATGTCTTGGCTGTGTTTCAGAGATGGCTTGCATTGGTTGAGAATCAGTCTGGGTATAGGCTAAAATACCTAAGGACAGATAATGGGGGTGAGTATGTCTCATGTGCTTTTGAGCAGTTATGTGATGAGGGGTATTAAGCGTCAGTTGACTGTCCCCTACACCCCTCTCCAAGAATGGTTTGGCTGCGCAAATGAATAGAATCATCCAGGAGCGTGTACGTAGTATGCTTAGCCATGCAGGCCTACCACAGAGCTTTTGGGCTGAGGCAGTTAGTACAGCTGTGCATGTCATAAACATATCACCTTCTAGTGGTTTGGTTTTCCAGGTTGCAGAGGAGGTATGGACTGGAAAACCCCCCTCTTGTGTGCATCTCCGTGTCTTTGGATGTGAGGCATTTTGCCATGTGCCCAGGGATAAGAGAAGTAAGCTGGATCCTAAGAGTGTCAAATGCATTTTTCTTGGTTATGGGGATGCAGGCGAGATGGGTTATCGTCTTTGGGATCCGCAGGTGCGGAAAGTCATCCGCAGTCATGATGTAGTCTTTCATGAAGACAAGATGCATAGGCAGCCTGAGAGAGTTGTTGAGATCCGCAGGGTCATATTTCAGGAGAAGCTGCGAGCTCCCACACAGCCAGTTGGACAGTCTACAGCTACAGCAGATGCTCATGGTCAGGGCGTTGGACAGGCAGCTGGGCACGTAGCAGAGCCTGCCGTGAGATGGTCT
Source organism: Lygodium microphyllum (assembly GCF_053477565.2). Lineage (NCBI taxonomy): Eukaryota > Viridiplantae > Streptophyta > Polypodiopsida > Schizaeales > Lygodiaceae > Lygodium > Lygodium microphyllum. Next base: position 15,146,819 of record NC_141148.1, on the reverse strand, counting down.
ACTAGAGACAGACGTCCACCTGATAGATTTCAGCCCTCGATGCATTATGTCTTGGTTATAGATGCAGGAGAGCCTTTCACTTATGATGAGGCTATGCGCAGGGGTGACAGTCACTTTAAAAAACGTGGGAGAGGGCTATGCAATCTGAGATAGACTTTTTGCATAAGAATGACACTTGGGATTTGGTTTCCTTGCCTACGGGCAAGAAGGCTTTGTTATGCAAGTAGGTGTACAAGCTAAAAAGTACCCCTGGATACCCCAAGCCGGCATACAAGGCTAGATTGGTAGCAAAGGGTTTTAAGCAGGAGCATGGTGTGGACTTTGATGAGGTCTTTTCTCCTGTGGTTAAGATGACCATCCTACGCTTAGTCTTGGCTTTGGTTGCTCAGCTTGACTTGGATTTATACCAAATGGATGTTAAGACGGCTTTCTTATATGGGGACTTGCATGATGAGATTTATATGGAGCAGCCTAAGGGCTTTGCAGAACCTGGCAGGGAGCACCTAGTGTGCAAATTGAAGAAAAGTCTTTATGGCTTGAAATATGCACCTAGGGAGTAGTATCATAAGTTTGATACCTTTATGCAGTCACAGGGCTATAGCCGAAGTGCTATGGATTCGTGTCTTTACACGAAGAAAGCTCGTGATGGTTCTTTATTGATTTTGGTACTCTATGTGGATGATATGTTGGTAGCAGGGAAAGCTCATGATGAGCTAGATGCTCTTCAGACTCAACTCAAAAAGAGCTTTGAGATGAAAGATCCGGGACAGGCCGCTCACATACTTGGTATGCGTATTACACGCGATAGATATCAGGGACTCCTCTACTTGTCACAGAGGGAGTACATTCATAAAGTTCTTGAGCGCTTCCGCATGTAGGACGTAAAGCCTATTGGCTGTCCATTGCCTTTTTATGTGAAGCTATCACAAGTTGATTGTCCGCAGACAGAAGAGCAGAAGGCCGAGATGGCCAAGATTCCCTATGCATCCACAGTGGGCAGTCTTATGTATGCCATGATAGCCACTCGTCCAGATATTGCCTTTGCAGTTGGTGTTGTGGCACGCTATATGGCTACACCTGGCAAGAAGCATTGGGATGCCGTGAAGGGTATCATGAGGTACTTAAAGGGCACTGCAGATATGTGCATATGCTATGGCAGCCAGGATACAGGAGTTGTGGGATACATTGACTTTGATTATGTAGGACATGCAGATAGTAGGAAGTCCACTTCCGGCTATATATTCACATATGCTGGAGGTGCTGTTTCTTGGATGTCCAGGGTGCAAAAATGCACGACCCTTTCTACTACAAAGACCGAGTATGTTGCAGCCACTGAGGCTTGCAAGGAGGCCATTTGGTTGGGTCGTTTGGTTGTTGACCTTGGTATTGATGCTATCTCTACATTGCATTCGGATTCTATGAGTGCTATTCAATTAGCTAAGAATCTAGCCAAGAATCCGGTCTTCCATGCGAAGAAGAAACACATTGAGGTGAGGTATCACTTCATACGTGGGGTCGTTGAGGACAAGTCTGTTGACCTTGTCAAGATCTCGACTGTCCAAAATCCTGCAGATCTACTCACAAAAAGCTTCTCTACAGAGCGCTTTGCCTTCCTCAGGAGGTTGATGGGCGTGGGATGAGATGATGTCTTTTCTCATCCTGTTGTACATGTGTATATGTTGTACTGACTTTTTTTTTTCTTTTTTTCTTTTCACTCCTCACTAGGGCAGATTCGCCTTTAAGTGGGAGGTTGTTGGGGATAAAGGCGCCTCTGCCTAGCCGCCCGTGTATTACTACATTGACAGTCACCGCCACTGCACACTGCAAGTGGCGGGCGCCCGTCACCACTTTATTCCTTATTCTTTTAGTGACAGTTTGAATAAAGGAAGGCCCGATCACACATTGTGACTGTTGGAGTTCCCATTTCTAGTCTCTCCCTTTTCTTGCTCTTACTCTCCCGCTATAGCTCTCGAGTCCAACCTTCGATCCGTCGCTCCCTTTTAGGTGATGCATTGGCAAATAAAGTGATAACATAAGAGGTAATGCCAAATAAAATAGTGGCATGTCCATGATTCAAATTTCCAAGAGTTTTTGAGCTAGTAATTAATTATATAAAATTCTTCAAGATCCTATCTTTTGAATGATAATCTCCAATTTCGATTTTGGGTTGTTGGAGAGTTGAAAAAGCTAGCTAGCAATTATGAGATTAACTTAAGACTAAGATCGTGGTAGCTTAACGTATCTTTAACTTGCACACATAACATAACATACGAGCCATACAAGTATAGGAAGAAACATTGAAGGATGGACATAGGAGTTACCTCCTAGCCACAAAGCCAATATAGGCTCATTCTCGAGCTTGTGATAAGAATACGTTGGACCAAGCTCCCATTGCAAGGATTTATGTCCCTACCATTAGTGTACATCATCCAATGTTATGGATAGGGTTGTCCTATTGATTAGATGATCTCTTGTACAAATATGCCCGTGAGTTCTTTTTATAGGACTTCTCATTGGCCCTAAGATTTAGGATGGGTTCACATCACAAGGCCCCTTAACTTTAATACCAATAAAATGCCCACACTTGTCCTCAACCTCCATATGTGACATGACACAAACCATACAAACATAGGGGGGACATTCAGCAATGGATATCGGACTCAGCTTCTAGTCATAGAGTCAGTACGGTCACCCTTACGCATGGGATTAGTAACATATTAGGTCAAGTTCTGAGTGCAAGGATTGATGTTTCATACCCTCTGAAACCAGCCTGCCTTCTTGGAAAGGGTGGTAATTTTCTGATTAAGCACTTAAGTACAACAATCAACAAATGAATATAACTTGAAATGTACAAATTACTTTAATAATCTCGGACATTGAACACCTTCTTGGTTCCAAAATTGGTACCCCTTTCGGTATTTCTTTAACTTGATTGCTAATGGGATGAGTACAAGCTGAGATTCACAATCTCCTTTGCTGTTTTAAAAGACTCTTTGTTGTAGCAACAATCAGCAATCAATTCAAGCCAATTGCTCCTTGATTTTTCACCTAGGACTTGTACAAATGGAACCACCAATTGGCCAAATGCTGTCCCAAATTACAATGAATGGGCTGGCATTTGGATTCCTTGACAATTACACAAATTTCAAGTGTTGAATTCAGTGTATGATACTTTCACCAATTGACACAGGTATCGAGGTGGCTGTCGAAAAAAATTAGGGTTTATAGTAGAGATCTCTTTGTTGTCCACCAAATTTGGCTGAGATATGCCCAAAATGATTGAGATTTCCTAAGAACGGGTTGGAAAAGGTGAGAGAAAGCCACTCCTTGCTCAAACGTGCATTTAATGCAGTCACCTATTGCTAGGCACCTCCAAAATGCTATCACATGATTAACAATGTTGTTGCCAGCCCCTAGAAGGTGACTCCTTGCTTTCCCTTGCTTGTTGAGGCCTCTAGATGGTTGTCTTTTGCGGCAAATTGTTGTTCTTTGATCAGAAAATGGATCAGCAGCTCTTCCTCTCCCTCTCCCTCTCCCGAGCTGTAAAACTAATTGAATGGTTGAGAACCAACTCCCAAAAATGTTTTCTCGGTTTGCATAGGCATTTTTGCCAAGTGGTAGCCAAACCCATTTTTCAGCATTATCCATCCATTTAATTATTTTTAAAATTAAATAATCTTGAAAATTAGTTTCAGTCTTTCTGACCCTACCTAAAATTAAATGTGCCAATCCATAATTAGATTGGCTTGGCCATTTGCAACTTGGAGTGGTCCTCAACCTCTATTGATCCTTGGACTGACATTAATTAATTAATTAATGCCTTAGTGTCACCATCGACATTTATTGGCCAAACCACTTCCCTAGGGTCCAATCTGATATACCACGTGACCAACGAAACCTAGTTGTTCTAACTTAACACAACTTTTGCCTTTTGATACCCACTGCATCTTCAGGGTCCTTGGCGTGTTACTATGGAATATTTGCCATGTGCATCACATGTACATCAACGACCTTGCACATTTGATTAATAACTTAATCAAATGTTATCGGCAAGATTAAAGCATCTCAAAATTTCATGTCCTTGTGACACTCTCAATCCACACCTTCTCGATGTCTAGATAGAGTTGTCAAGGGTCCAAGGTATGACATGTGGCACCAATGTGTGGCGTGTCCCAATTTTCATAGGACTCCTTAATTGCCCCAACCCTTGGGGGCATTGCATATTCATGCTACAAGATCTTTAATACCCCTAGAGTTAATGTGCGTTTGTAAGATCCCTAGTGTAAGGACTGATGTTCCATACTATCAACCTACACCATCCTGGTGTGTGGATAGAGTTGCTAAGGCTCTAGAGTCCAAGTGTGGTGATCATAGGAGATGTGGCTCCAATGTGCCCTAGTTTTCATGCCACAAGATCCCTTGATAGCTCTAGATTTAATGTACATTTATACTTGGCGACCTAAAGGTTAGTGAATAGAGGCCAATGAATTATGCAAGATTAAAAAGACCACATGAATTAAGTGCTTCTTATGAGTAATAAATATGCACACAAGTAAGATAGGTACTTGCTATGTGATTGCTAATAGTCACATATTTCTAGCTTCTCTAAGTGGCTCTCAAATAGGAGCAAGTATAGACATGTACTACTACCATCCCATATTGCAATTTAATGATTGGCATGCTATCTTGGGAAACACATTTAGATCACAAGATAAAAGTGAGTGAAGTCTTGCCATAAGCCAAAAGAGCAAGCATGAGCTCGAGCATTGTTGCAAGTCTCATGTGTACGTTAGACAACTCTGTTGTTGCTAGCAAGTTTATGAATTTACTTGGTCGGTATGCAATTTCAGCTACTATGTGAGTTTTTGCTGTCCTATGAATGTGTCATAAACACGTCCAATCTCCTTTTAAGTTTTGCACACACAAGGCATGCATTATATGGTCCACTTGCGTGATACCAAGATTTTACATTTGCATTGGCCAAACCATATTGCAATTCTAGAATGTTGGACTTCCATCCCATATTGTAATTGTAATAGTGGCATTCTACCTCGAGAAACACATTTAGTGAGTCAAATAATTCAAAACTTTTAGAGCTTTTTTCTTACATACAGGTGAGTCGAGGCCTTGCCATAAGCTAAAGCCTAAAAGAGCAAGAAGGAACTCAAACATCATTGCAAGTCTCATGTGTACATTAGACAACTCTGTTGTTGCTATCAAGTTTATGAATTTACTTGGTTCCTATTCATATGTTGGCACGCAGTTTCAGCTGCCATGTGGGTTTCTGCTGTTGTATGAATGTGTTGGCAATGTCATAAAAATGTTCAAGCTCCCTTTTGGTTTTGCACTTAATACATGTTTTTAATGGGTCCACTTTCATGATACCAAGATTCTATGTTTGTGATAGCCATGTGATGTGGATTTCTCAGCAGGACTAGTATTGCTTGTTTAAATGCAACAATTATTAATTGTTTACAAAAACCCACTCGTGATCAAACAATATAATGTGAATTGATTTGGCAGGTTAATTTGTTGCATAATAGGCAAACTTCTAGTGAAAGTGATACCAATGAGTTCATGAAAGCTTCATATCTATTGCAGTCAGGTAACAAGAAGTTCACATTAGTCAATGACTTTATGCAGTTGAAGCTTGATGCAAAGATCAAGCCTCTTGAAGTTTGGGGGGGCATTGAGATGCCTATTGTATCTGTTTTTTTCTGTCTGTAGCAGAATCTAAAGACAATGTTAGAGAGCAAAACCTTGACATTAAAACAGGAGTTAGGACTGTAATACAGCAGAATGGACGTTGTTTGAGAGATAGGTCAGTGAATCAGCTTCATGGTTATCAACCCGGATCAGGCATAATAAGAGGGCGAAAGAAAGTGTTAATTTCACCCTCCCAGCACAGGGGAAAGAGTTGGTGTAAAGCTGTTTCAGGCCTTGACCTATCCAGAAGTTTGACGTGCACCCCAAGTTATCGCTTGCTTCCAATGAAGGTGTATACATTTCTAATATCTGAGCACATGTACCACCTTTTATAACCGCTGATTGTGTTATCCCATGGTTTCAGTATATCAGGACATCAAGCCATCTGCATCCTTTGAGAGCTGAAGTTTTGAATGATCATTGGGTTTGCGTTCCTTCAAGTAGTCAAGATTATTGTTTGAAGCATGTGGAAATGAGCGATTTTGAAGAGAAAATGCAACAATGTGAGGATGATCGGTAAGCCTTCTGGACTCTCTGTACATATTTTAAGGAATAACTAATTATCTAAAGCATACACCTCAATAAATTGGAGCATTTTTTCAAGTATCATAAAAGTAACTCCTCCAACCAACACATCAAGCTCTACTAGAACATTGTACGTGGCTTAAGATTGCAATGAAAGGCTTTTCATATCACAACTTACCCTTAGATGATTGTTGTTTGACAAAATAAGGGAATGATGGTAAAATTGCTTTTCTTTTATCCTTTGAGAGTATGTTTGTAACCAGCCTTTCTCCTCGGATAGGGTGGTAAATAACTTGATTAAGCACTATTTACAAGAATTAACAAATTCACAAAACTGAAAAGTACACTTTAGCAGATAATCTTGGACATTGGACACCCTGTTGGTCCCAAAATTGACGCCCCTTTCGGTATTTATTTAACTTAATTGAAGAATAAGTTGATGTACAATGGGATTCTCCTTATCCCTTTTGATATTCCAACTCCCCTTCTTGTTCAAAATGACCAACAAGTTTTTAATCAGATTTGCCCCTTGATTCGGGCAATCAATTGGCCTTCACCCACTTTGATGGAGATGAAAAATGCTCCAAATTCAATTATTTTTTGGTCCCTCACCTTAACAGGCCAAAAATAACTTCAGCCTTGTTGAATCCAAGTCTTGGAGCTTCCAATTTTTGCCACGCTTCCCAAGGATATTGCTAAACTCTAATTTTTGCTGCTGTAGATTAGAGTTTACTACAGAGAAATCTGAAATTTCTCAGCCTCTGGTGATCTCAATGCTGCAATCTTTGAAGCAAGGTTGTAGAAAGGTTGGGAGATGAGAGAGAATGATGAGGAGAGAAAATTTAGACTTTCTTTGTGAAGAACTGAAGAAAATCTGTCAATTACTGAGCTGCCTTGTCTCAACAGCTTGTTGATGCAAAGAATTCAAGAAAATTAGTCATTTATTGTTGTTGCACTGTCTCAACAGCTTGTAGATGTTGTCACTTGCGATTGATTGGTCTTCTCCTGCCCTTGGCTGTCTTAGAAGGTCTTCCAATGGCTGCAAATCAGACCGGCAGCATCTCCTCCCTCTCTCTTGCAGGCTGAATACACTAAAATTGTCTCTCTCCAATCTCTAAAGACGTTTTTTAGTCTTCCATGGGTATTTTTGACAAGTGGCAGCCTTTCCAAATGGTTTTTTCGGCATTATCCATAATTAAATATTAATTTTCAGTCTTTAAATATTGAAAATTAATCTAATAATTATTTCGATCCCCCTAAAAAAATAATCTAACTGGCCAATAATTAAATTGGCTAGGCAACTTTCATTCCTGAGTGTCTTTGCATCATCTTTGACTATCAGATTGACATTAGATACCATTAAACGTCACTTCTCTAGTGTCACCAACTAACACTTATGGCCAAATGAATCACCAAGTATATGTGCGGCATAACTTACAGTAACTTTTGCCTTTGACATCCCGTGATTTCCTCGGGTCTCGAGCTTGTAAATTTACTCTCATCCCAGTTATATCTCACATGTGCAACATTTACTTAACCATGTGATTAAAAGTTAATCCACTTGTTAAGTGAGGTTTCAAAAATGCATGTCCTCATGACAGTGTTCTAGATTTCAATAGTACAATGTCAAATAAAAGGATACATCGCAACACTTTCTAACTACAATGCATCATGATTGTGAGAATGGTACACACAATCAATCGGTGTACATTTTGACAAATTGGCACTCCTTTCGAAGATGGCTTAATGAAAATCACCATGAACTAATGTAAATTCAATCAAGAATCTCATCATTTGCACTCTGGTAGAGAAAGCTTTGTCCAGTTCACAAGACTTGCTTAAAATTGGAGAACCACAACATTGGCAAGATCCTCCTAAAATGTCAAGAACTACTTGCAAAGGGCAATTATAGCAGGGGCAATGCCCAGAGCATAGTACTAGTCCATCTTAGAAGAACTCAACCACACCAAATAATTTGAATATACAACCCAAGATCACCTATATAGTACTAGTCAGCTTAGAAGAGCTCAACCACACCAAATAATTTGAATATACAACCCAAGATCGCCTATATACATGTGTATTTACACGACCAATAAAACACCTAGTTGGGTCTTTGGTCACTCTGCCTAGGAAATGCATTTAAAGTGCTGCATAAGGTATTTTAGGGACCATCTGTGTGACACTGTGACCAGCATACCAACACTTTGTGACCAGCCAGCACATGTTTTTTGTGTGAGCTCTAGTTGGGACTTGGCTTATTTTAGCTAGTCATTCATAGTTTGATGACTTTCAAAGGATCACATGCATAAGCATTGCTAATCTGTCCACCATAGTCATTATTACCTGACACCATCTAAAACTTTGAAGAATTAATGATAGATTCATGTAACAAGGCTATTATTCTACATAATGGAATTCGTGAAAAATGTCTTGAACTGTTTCAGTTGGGTTTTGGCAAATGGCCTAATCCTATAGAATACAGAGTTTATAAGTACTACTCCTATTGATTTTGCATTTTCTTTGCCTGGAATGTCACCCATTCAGATCCATCTTTATATTTTACCATATCCATTGGTGCATGTTTTTTGGTATACAAATAAGCCATTAAAATGCTGGAAAACACTTCATGAAAAAATGTGGAAAACAAATTCCCTTCCAAACAAAGGCCTATTTCCTTGGAGATTTTTGATTGGTGTGCTTCTGGTTGGATAAGAACTGGCTCAGCATTGAATTACCTCACCTTATTGTCTTAACAGTAAGATGATTACAATATGCCAAGACTGATGTAAAAAGAGTTAAAAGAAAAACAAGATCCTGCAATTTACTGCTGTAAACGGTGAACTCCTTAGGATGTGCCCACCAGCGAGGAACAAAAAGCAGCTCCAAAAATTTCAACTTATGTTCAATAAACTTTTCTATACACACCTTGTAATTGGGAGCAGAGACTGGAGCAGCAACAGGTCCAAGAGGAGTGCACCAGTTGATAGCTGTAGCTGAGAGCCTAGAGTAGTTCACTTGTGTCTTCTACATGAATGGATGAAGAAAGGACATTTATAGGCTTGAGCTGGCCCTACATATTATTAGCAGGCAGAGCTATGCATAGTGAAATCAGCCTTTCTTCTTGGATAGGGTGGTAAATGACCTGATATAACACTAATTACAGCAAGCAAATAAACTCACAAATCTGGAAAAAATACATTACCACATTAATCTTGGACAGCTGAACACCCGATTGGCCCCAAAACTAGCATCCCTTGCAGTAATTCTTTCAACTTTCATTGCTTGAATTCATAGGACACTAAGATATAGACTGATCTCTTTACAAATTCCAATACATTTGGCTTTCATTGGTGACCAGCTTCATCAAGATCCAATGCCCCTTGATTTTGATGCAATTTTGGCACAAATTGAATTGAGAACACTTGCATGCGGGTCAACTTCAGTATGGGTTCAAATCTCTTGTAATTGCTTCAATTCCAGTAGTTGCTTTGATTTTTGGGCTTTTGTTTAATGCCCATGCACTTCTAGGTGGTTGAGAAACCCTAATTTCTTCTTTAAATTAGGGTTTGGACAGCATGAAAATTGCTGTCCACCTTCAAACAACTGAGCAAAACTGAGAATGGCTGAGATTCATTTTCACACTTCTTGAGACAATTGATAAACCCTAAGCACGGCGGTAATTAGGTTTAAAAACAACAAAACAATGCTGAATATCTTCAGATTTGCTCAGCTGAGTGCGGACAATAGAGGGAAGAGAAGCCTTCAATTTGATGCCAAGAAAGTGCTGTGACAGCAATTCCCTCTAGTTTTAGAGAGAGAAAATCAGGTCACCTTCTGGTTTTTAGGGTTTTACTGCTGTTTGAGACCCCAATTTCTGCACCAGCACTTGTCAATGACCTTGTTTTTAGCATTTCTTGCTCTTTACAAACTGAGAACCTACTCCACATTAGGTTGCCTTGCTGTCTTGAAGGTTCAGCAGCTGTCTCCCTACTCACAAATTGAGTTCTTCACCCTTAGATCTGCCCCAAAACAACCCAGAGTAGGAATAAAACAGCCCAACATGGAAGATACAACCTTGTGGTATTGACCTTGCTTACCAAGTCACAACACAAGTGACAACTAATCGGCGGTGCTTTGATGACATGAATCAGGTAGTTTGGTGAAACCCCTTGCCACCTTATAAAACAGGCAGCCCATTGCCTTATGTGCAACACCCTAGCTTCAGGTCAAACCCATGCTGCCTGGCAAAACAGACTACCCACTATCTCATGTGCAACGCTCGAGCCGTCCTCTTTCAACATGAAGCCTGTCTTGGTTAGTGAAGACTCTATGACCACTCACCATTAGCTTTTTGTCTTCTTCACATGATGCTTTCTTGTTAGAGATTTTGGAGATGAGGGTATGTAGCAATATGCATTATCTGTTTACATTCCATTGTAGTATGAGATGCTTAGCAAACCTATTGCTCCCTTTGCATAGTTTTTGGATTGGCTTCCTTTGCGTTTCAATTCCTCCTTTTTGGGTCATGCAATTTTCAATGGTTACATGGGACAGTTGCTTGATAGGTTTTTACTCAACTTTCCATGTGTGCATAGTGCCTCTTTTGAGTAGTTGATATAAAATGTGCAGATTGTTGTCAAGTAATATGGGATTCACCATGCTTCTCTTTGCAGGTAGTGTATCATGCTGTGGAGGAATTGCTGGCCTTAGTTTATCCTTTGTTGCTTGAGTCTTCCGATGATGATTTGTTGGCTTTCTTTTTTGTATGATTGGCTGATCTTGCTAAGCACTGTCAACAACATGTTTATCAAGGAATCAAGTGGAGAGCCTCGATCGAGGGTGTGCAATATAACTCTTGCCAATCCCATAAATTCTTTTGTGGTTCACATGCATCCCTTGCTTAGGAAAACATGGTGAGATTGTAGAATGTTCATGGTTATATTGTCACAAACTATCACTCTATTGTTCATATATATAGACAATATTTTCAGGATCTCCTTGATTCGAGATAGACACATTTTGATTAGATTGCCCATGTTGATTCAGTATTTTATGCTTTGACTAAGGATGAGGTCACCTTGAACATTCATGCTGTTTTAGAGGTTGATATTCATGAGGATGAGGTTATGGATATCTTATTAAACGTACCTAGGGATAAAAGTCCCAGTTGGGATAGCCTCTCGAATGAATTTTTTGAGATTCATACTACTCCTTTAGCAAAGCCTTTGACAACGGTGTGTTAGGAGGTTCGGGCTATTGGACCAATGCTTGCATCCCAGAAAGAAGGGGTTATCAAGTTGATCCCCAACGTCCCTTCCATGCTCAAGCATTTGTGATCGTTTTCCTTGGTGGGTACTATGTAAAAGATATTTTCGTAGGACTTGGCCAATTGTCTTTATGAGCACCTTCCTTCCATTGTATATTCCCATCAGTGCGGGTTCATTAAGGGTAGGAATGTTTTGCATAATATACTAAATTTGAAGATGCGCATCGATCATGCACAACACTCCAACCAAGATGTTCTTCTTGTCGAGCTAGATTTGGAGGAGGCATTTGATTACTTGGAATGGTCTTTTTTTGTGGAACTTATGTAAACCATGGGTTTTGGGCCTTGTGTGTCTCAATTGATATGTACTATTTAGTAGCAATTCCTCTTCACGTGTCATGTTGAACGATGACATTACTCAGCCGTTTACTTTGACAAGGTTGGTTTGACAAGGTTGTCTTCTGAATCCTTTGTTTTTGGCCCTTGCTACCCAACCGATTCTCATTATGTTGTCCCATCTTGTTGAGATTGGATAGTTGGCTGGTTTATCCCTTTCTTTCAAACAACATTTTATTGAGGCATTGGTTGATGACATGTTTATGATATGAGGCATTTATGATATTGAAAGCTGACAGGGACAATCTCTGTAAAGCTTTGGACGTTTTGGATTTGTTTAGCTCTTCTTTGGGCCTCCATATTAATGCCACCAAATCGTCACTGATCAGCTGCATTGAATCAAATTTACAAGTATTGTGGTGGCAAGGCCAAGTAGTTCTGTGTGGTCATATTGTGTGGTGGGCTACCCTCTGGGTGTTGATGTACATACTAAACAATTGTTGCAATGGATTTCTCATAACCTGGATACCAAGTTTCTTTTTTGGAAACCTCAAACTTGGCCTTTTCATGGCCTTCTTAAAGTGGTACAACTATTATGCTGCCCATGCTTATTATTTGCTTCTTTCGCCTTGGCCCAAGATTAGCATGCATGACCTTACTAGGCATATCCATTCTATGCTATGGAAAAAATATTCGATGCATGCTGTTATTTCTTGGATTTTGTGGAGCCATGTTTGTACTCCAAAGAGCATGGGTGGAGGGGTTGTCTTGGAGGTTGAGACTCACATGGTTGCTCTCCAGTGGTCATTGTTTCAGGCCATGTGTGTAGGCCATTAGCCCTAGTTCTCTATTGCTTGCTTTTTTCTGGAAGATTGGAGAGTTGTGCACTCTGATACTAAAATTTAGGGTTCATGGTGGCACATAAAAACGACTCCTTGCTCTCGATTTCATATTCTATTCTACTGATCCATTTGATATGCCAATGGAAGACAATCCTTCAGAAGGTGAATTGGCATCCATTAGCATATAGATTGCATACTAATTCCTTGTAGATAGAATTATTGGCTGTCTCTTGCTTGCTCTCATGGGAAGAGAAACAAGATGATAGTTCCAAGTTCAATCACATGGCGCATTAGAGCCTAGTTTCTATTGCAGATGCAACCTTATCAACTTATAGTGTGTTCATGTCTTTCCACACAACAAGATGGGTTTTCCGGATCTCTCATGGATATCGTGATGTGTGGGACATGATTTCCATGCATTTACAAAATTGCCACCCATTGCCCACTCTTGATTTAAATCATCCTCGGCAGGATTGAAAACTTGTGGATCGAAATTTAGATTGTGCTTCAGTGAATCAAATCTATTATCTCTTGATTAGAGATTGTTATTGGTTGGTGGTCAAGGCCAATGCTTTTTGGAGCTTGCACAAAAGTAGGGCATGGTGGAAATCAATTGTTATAAAAGGGTTGTCCGAGTGTAGCAATGCGGAAGTGTGGGACCAAGACTGAGAGAGAGAGTGAACACAAAGAGAAGAGAGAGAGAGAAAAAGAGACAGTAGAACAAGAAGATCTGTTGTAGGAAGTATGCTGAATACAAAGGAATGCAGATCTGTACATGCGAGCAATGCGTATGTTTGCGTATCCCCTCCTCTATGTCACCACACGTGCACACCTTGAGGACAGCAAGGCTTGATCACGATTTGATCTCCACGAATTGTTGAGAGTGCTTGTGAATAATGAGTGTGTCAAAAGACTGGCTATATATAGCCTAGAAAAGAACAATGTCCAACATCAGGTCGGTTGCATTAAATGTAACCAACTGCATAAAAAAATGCCAAAAAATGCCGGTGTGCATAGTTCTCTGTTCGATTGCACGGTCCTTTGCTACGTGGCATATGCGACAACATCTCCCACCACACCTGTGATTGTTGACCTGGCAGAAATGATGATGTGGCACCTTGCTGCTGATGCGGCACTCAGACTGGCTTTGAATTGCTGCTTGAAAGAGGGCAATGCCTATGTCCAGGGGATGATCTCTAACACCCCCTTAGGTCTTGGACGAGACATAAGGTTGAGGGATTTGGCATGTTCTTGAAGAAGAGCCTGGGGAAGGGCCTTTGTAAACAAATCTGCAAGATTATCCTCCGTCTTGCAATACTCCACATCAATGGTCTCATCCATAAGCTTCTCCTTGATGAATGGTACTAGATCTCTACGTGCTTTGTCCTGGCATGGAATATAGGATTTCGGACCGAGGCAATGCAACTCTCATTTTCACACCGCAAAAGAGTAGGACGAGTCTAGGGGTAGCCAAGCTCCTCCAATAATCTATGAAGCCACACAACCTTACGTGGTGGAAGATGCAGTCTGATACTCCATCTCAGTAGAAGAAAGGGCTACTGTGGGATGCTTCTTGCTACTCCATGCGATAACACCTGCACCCAAGGTAAAATAATAGCCTGTAGTAGATGGTCGGGGGTCCACATCGCTAGTCCAGTCCGAGTTGCTCCAACTTGCAAGAACAAGATCTGAAGCACCTGTACCTTGTGGATAAGAAATCCCTAAGTCAGATCTCCCTCAAATACCGAAGAATCCTCAGAGCAGCCTACCAATGCAATTGTTTGGGTTCACTCATGAAGCTTGCCAAGAAACCTACAACAAAACAAAGATCAACACGAGTGTTGAGGAGCCAAATCAATGATCCAATCAGTTGATGGTAGCGGAAAGCATTCGTCAAGGGAGAATCAGAGTGGGAAGTGGCCTTCCAGTTCGGATCCATAGGAGTAGAAATGGTTTGACAAGTCTCCATCTCAAAAGTCACCAAGAGCTTTTGAATGTATCTTTGCTGAGAGATGAAAATCCCCCTTTGAGATTGATAAATCTCGTGACCCAAGAAAAAATAAAGAAGCCCCAAGTCCGTCATCTCGAACGTCTGATGTAAAGCTGGGACCTTTTGTGTGTGGTCACTTGTAAGAATCAAATCATCAACATACAACACAAACAACACACGACCAACCTTGGAAGTGTGTACATAAAGTTGTAGATTTGCCTTGGAGCGCTGATATCCCAACTTGGAGTGAAGGAACAAGTTAATCTTCTTGTTCCATGTACGCGGAGCTTGCTTTAGGCCATACAAGGCCTTCTTCAACTTGTATACTTTCCCATCCGAGGATCCAAAGCCAAGAGGTTTCTCCACATAGATCTCCTCCTTCAAGTCACCATCGAAGAAGGCTGACTTCACATCCAATTGGTAGATAGGCTATCTCCTATGGCCAGCCAAGGCAAGAATAGTTCGAATAGTCGCCATACGAGCAGTGGGGGCAAAAGTATCATGGAAGTCAATGCCTGGGTGTTGACCAAAACCTTTAGCAACAAGGTGGGCCTTGTGCTTGTCCAAAGAACCATCGCTAAGGTACTTGGTCTTGAAGACCCACTTGATGCCAATCACCTTCTTGTGAGAGGGATGAGGCACGAGGTACCAAGTGCCATTCCTCTCAATAGCCTCCAACTTGGCTTCCATAGCTTTCCTCCAATGGTCAGACTGTAAAGCCTCCTTCATGGAGATGGGCTCTCGATCTTGCATAACACGGGTCATCAAACAATAGTTAGAGCAAACAAGCTCCGTAGAATGTGCCTAGTGCCATCGTGACCTTCACGATCCATCTTGTGGTACCCACTCCTTGGGGACCCCCTCGATCCCTGAATCTTGGAGTGTGTCACGGGTCCAATGAGGAGGAGGCCCGATCTCTCCTCGTCGCTCTCCATCTGCTGAAGACTTGGGTACATCTACCGGCAGAAGCTCCACTGGGGTGGCCAGTGGAATAGAAGACTCTGTATTTGTAGCAGAATCTTCATCAAGAGGCTTTGGCTCCAAAAGAATTGTCTCTGGAGCCCAACTCTCCCTTGGATCTCCGAGTACGGGGTGTTGTGGTCGGACCTTCCACGAACCGCACATCTCGGCTTGTGTAGACATCTCGCTTCACAGGATCATACAGGCGATATCCTTGGGACTAGGAGCTGTAGCCAACAATAACCTGTCTTCGGAAAGCCGCTTCGAATTTGTCTTGTTGAGGCTTGGGGATGTGCACATATGCGTCACACCCAAAGACCTTGAAATAAGAAACATCAGGTTTAGTCCCAAAGTATGCGTCAAAAGGTGTTATCTCGTCAATGGCCGAAGGGGGGGGATCGATTTAGGATGTGGACTGTCGTAGCCATAGCCTTGGCCCACAGAAACTGAGGTGTTTGCCGATGCTCCATCATGGTGCGTGCCATCTTGATCACATTGCGGTTCTTCCTTTCAAGAATGTCATTTTCTTGGGGAGTGTTGATGTTAGCAAACTCTTGGTGAATGCCCCTATCTGCACAAAAACGAGCAAACTCATTAGAAACAAATTCATCTCCCTTGTCTGATCGCAAGGTCTTCAATCGCCAGCCCGATCGGTTCTCCTCGAAGAGAAGCCAATCCTTGAAGTGGAAGAAAGTCTCTGACTTCAACGTCAAGAAGTAGGCCCATGTCAGCTTGTTGTAGTCATCTAGGATCAACATGAAGTACAAGCTCCCCTTCAGGGACTCATTCCTCATCGGGCCACAAAGATCCGTAGATACAAGATCCATAGGTGAAGTAGACCGCCGTGAAGCTTTGTGGGGAATCGCATGCCTATGTTGCTTCCTATGAATGTAGGAGACGCAAGGCTGCTGGCTCACCACTATGTCCAACAATCCTCAACAAGCTGTCCTCGTGACGCCCTCCGAAGATAATCATAGTTCACGTGGCCAAACCGAGC
This sequence comes from Lygodium microphyllum, assembly GCF_053477565.2. Classification (NCBI taxonomy): domain Eukaryota; kingdom Viridiplantae; phylum Streptophyta; class Polypodiopsida; order Schizaeales; family Lygodiaceae; genus Lygodium; species Lygodium microphyllum. Next base: position 15,130,194 of record NC_141148.1, on the reverse strand, counting down.
ATGCCACAGCTCGGACTGTGTCTGAGAGGTAAGAAGAAGAGAAGTAAGAGCTGTAGAAGACTTCAATTTGTAAATGCCGTTCTCCTCATATCTTGAAGAGAGAACCTTCCTCGATCCACGATCAAGGACTTGAACATCATTGTCAAATTCCACCAAAAGGCCAAGAGAACAAATCTTATGTATCGAAAGTATATCCTAAACTTGGTACATGTAACACCTTGGAAGTATGGGTACCACCATGTTCATCTAGAAACAGTTGTATCTTACCCCGCGCAGCAATGGACATTGAAGAGTTGCCTCCTATGAGAATCTACCCACGCGAAGGTTGTAAATGTGCAACACCAATGGCAGGAGTCATGTGTCGTGAGGCACCACTGTCAACAATCCACTCTTGAGCCCAGGGAGCTGTCATCGCAGCATCAGAAATCTGCGGTGTAGGGTCCTCAATGACCGCTAAGTGTAGAAAAGCGGCTGATGAGGGTGTATCCACCGCTCTAGAATCCTTCGTGTCCTTCTTGGTGTCCTCTTGTCCTTGTTGGGGTAATCCTTCTTCCAATGACCGGTCTTACCACAAATATGGCATGTCAATTCCTTCTTCTTGTCCTTTGGTTTATTGTTCTTCTTCTTCTTTTGGTCCTTCCTCTTCTTCTGAGAGGCTTGACTTGTCAATGCCTCTGATTTGGAAGCATTTTGTCCCTTCAACTGTTCCTCTTTGTCCAAGACCATAGGAACTAACTCTTCCCAACAAAGAGTTGACTCCTGCCCTGAAGCAATAAGAGCGGAATAAAAGGCACCAAATCGTGACGGCATCTGGGACAATAAAGTAATCGCCATGTCTTCAGAGGAAATCGGCTTCCCCACATTTTGAATTTGCATCTGAAGCTGTCTCAGCTTGTTGATTTGCTTCTACAATGAAGAAGACTTGTTCATGGACAGGTCCGCATCTACACCTCCAAAGAAACACTCTTCATCATGGTCATTTGGTTGTACATCTGGTCGAGCTCCAGCCATATCTCTCGAGCCACCATCAAGTGCTTGATGTGAGTTATCACAGCTGTAGTACAAGATAGAAAAAGAAAAGAACGAATTTTGGCATTCAGTTTGTCCCAATGAGACTGGGCCTTGGTCAACTCCGCACGAGCATTTGAAGAGAGTTTGGACTCATCTCTCACTGAGGGCCATTTGATCTCTTCTGTCACAAGCTCTGCCAGATCGTAAGATTCCATGATGGCTAATATCATCACACGCCAGATGTGGTAATTGTCGCCATCGAGCTTTTGATTTGATGGAAGAGTCGGTAACACAGGCATCTTCCGGTCCATGATCACCTGGAACTCTTAAGTCGGTCTCTGTAGACATTTTCACCTGCAATGCCTGCACAAACGTAAAAGCAGCCCCCTTTGACTATGAAGACGCAGCTTGCTAGGGCTCTTGCCTCTGCTTCTTGAACCTTCTTCAGTTGCCGGAGATGACAAGGTAAAATCTGCAATTGAAGGCTGAAAACGCAGCCTGCCTTCCTTCGAACAGCAACAAACAGCAGCAAATTCACCAACTGGACTCCTTTCCCGCGTGCTTATGCTCGCTTCAGCCTTGTTCCGATGTGCAGCCCTCCTGCTCGCACTCGAATGCTGGAAATGCAGCCTTGTGTCACGCTGAAATCTCCTCTTTAGGTAGGTTCTTCACTCAATCAGTCCATCTTCACTGCTCTGATACCATGTCAGAGTGCAGCGATGTGGAAGCGTGGGACCAAGATTGAGAGAGAGAGTGAACACAGAGAAGAGAGAGAGAGAGAGAGAAAGAGACACTAGAACAAGAAGATCTGCTGTAGGAAGTATGCTGAATACAAAGGAATGCAGATCTGTACATGGGAGCAATGTGTATGTCTGCGTATCTCCTCCTCTATGATGTCACCACACGCGCACACCTCGAGGACAGCAAGGCCTGGTCATGATCTGATCTCCATGAACTGCTGAGAGTGCCTGTGAATAATGAGAGTGTGCCAAAAGACTGGCTATATATAGCCTAGAAAAGAACAATGTCCAGCATCAGGTGGGCTGCATTAAATGCAACCGACAGCATTAAAAAATGCCAAAAACTGTCCGACTGCACAGTTCTCTGTTCGACTGCACAGTCCTCTGCCACGTGGCATCTGCAACAGCATCTCCCACCACACGTGTGACTGCTGACCTGGCAGAAATGATGATGTGGCACTCAAACTGACCTTGAACTGCTCCGCACACTACTTGAAAGAGGAAAATGCTTGTGTCTAGGGGATGATCTCTAACAGGGTGGCCTAATAAGAGCCCATTCAAATGCAAAGTCTTTCTTTGGAGAATGTTGATAGGTGGCTTGCTCCTCGCCTCCCCCCTCTCCAAGTGCCATATTTCAAATGGCAACTGCTTCTTTTATACTACCAATGTGGAATCTTCTTGCCATAGATTTATCTCTTGCCCATTGGCCACAAAGATTCGGTCCATGTTACTGACATTTGGAGGGTTGTGGTGGGTCCTTCCCTTTGTCCATCAAACTGGGTATTTGGCAAGGCAAAATATCCTCCTTTGGCACAACCACATATGAAAATATTATTCATTTTCGTAGATTTTGGGATTGTTGGCATAGATGGGTCACTCGGAATGCTTTCATCTTTGATTTTACCTCTGGGGTTCAAAGTTATCTAGATAGGCGAAAGGGTCTTCATTGACAGTTGGACCTTGTTCAACATGTTGGTTTTCTTTGAAGGAGAATTTAGTCCCTTGGTATATGGTAGTCTCTTTTGCTACATGCTGTGACTCTTGTATTTCTCAGGTGGTTGATAATGTAATTACCCATTATGAAAAGAGAGAGAGAGAGAGAGAGAGAGAGAGAGAGAGAGAGAGAGAGAGAGAGAGAGAGAGAGAAGAAGAAGAAGAATTTACGAAAAAAAAAGAAAAGAAGAAGAAGAAGAAGATAAAAAAGAAGAAGAAGAGAGAGCTATGGAAGAAGAAGATAGAGAGAGCTATGGAAAAGTCCTAATCATGGCTTGTTTCACACCAACCGACTTCATTTTCCAATGCTAAAGATCGATGATTGCTCACACATACCATGGCATAGCACATGCATCTCTTGATTGGTCGAATTGACCAATTGCACACTCTTGAAAACAAATTGGAAAATCAAAGGTGAAAGACATTGTTTATACATATAACAAGTTGGAATTAAAAACTAAGATTATTCCAATAAGTTCTAGAGTCTAGGAATCTTACAAAGTAGCTGCATGGTAAGCATTCCACTCACTACCTTGTATCCCACCCACTATTGCACTACGACAATTGTGGAAACTCCCAACATTGTCATGTGTGTGAGAGAGAGAGAGAGAGAGAGAGAGAGAGAGAGAGAGAGAGAGAGAGAGAGAGAGAGAGAGAGAGAGAGAGAGAGAGAGAGAGAGAGAGAGAGAGATGGGAGCGGGACCGAAACCCTGATACGCCATCGTCGCGTCCGTCGCCTGACACGCCATCGCGTTTGTCGCCGCCGTCGCTTGACACGCCATCGCTTGTCTGCGCCGCCTCAGTCGCCTGTCTGCGCCGCGACAGTCGCCGTCGTCCGTGCTCGCTCGCCTGTGCTCGACAGTCGCCGTGCTCGCCCACCTGTGCCTGTGCGCGTCAGTCGCCGTCGTTGTCTGTGCCCGTCCGAGAGAGGGAGCGAGAGGATCTGATGCGCCTCTCCTGACCCGCCGACGTGCTCCTCTACCTCACGCGCTGCCTGCGTTTGCCCCTCGGACCCGCGTGGGGTTTGTTCGACCTTGCGGCTCGACTCCCGCCCCTGCCTGTCTGCGAACAGCTGGTCGCCCTACAGTGCGCACTGCACAGAGAGAGAGAGAGAGAGAGAGAGAGAGAGAGAGAGAGAGAGAGAGAGAGAGAGAGAGAGAGAGAGAGAGAGAGAGAGAGAGAGAGAGAGAGAGAGAGAGAGAGAGAGAGAGAGAGAGAGAGAGAGAGAGAGAGAGAGAGAGAGAGAGAGAGAGAGAGAGAGAGAGAGCTCGCCCTTTGCTTGGACGTTCCGTCGCCCCCTGCCTGCTGCCCGCCTTGATCTGCCCGTTTTGCCACCAAGGGCCAGCAGCCAGTCACACCCAGGTTGCCACACAGAGCGCGCGACAGCGTGAGCCAGCAAAGGGAACGAGCCCTTCTCTGCCTGCGGACGTGCCTTCTCTGCACAGTGGCTGTCTGTTTCTGTGCATGCGCTTCCCAAGCTTCTTCGTCAGTCCCGTGCCGGGTTCGTTTTTGCTTGAGAAAGAGGAAGAACGGCCTGTGCATTCTTGCCTCCCGTGAGATCTTCGTTCGGCCTCTGACCGGTATACGCAGTGATACACCATGGCTGGCTTGGACCTGGATTTTATAGACCAAACGGTGGTAGCGCTTGGTCCGGACACTGATACCGAGGAACCCGATGATATGGTTCCGTGCAATGAAGAGATGCCCACTGCTCTTGACTTTCAGTCTACAGGCAAACGCACCAAGCACACTTCGGAGGAGTCAATGGATCATCAGGATCGTTCCTATGCTCAGGTTGCTTCGGACTCTGCAGACTCTCAGGATGTTGACTGGGAGCATTTGCTAGAGTTTGCCAACACTCTACTTGGCGATTATGTTCAACATAATCAGGAAGCCTTTTCTGACTCTGCACCGGAAGATGTTTTGGAAGCCACAGTTGATCCCAAATCTGTCTTGCGCTCCTTTTCAGTATTCTATGATCGTGCGGTGATACTCTTCTTCACTGGTAGAATCCCCCAGCTTTCCCGTATTCGCCAGTGGCTGCACAGTCTGCTACAAGGGGAATGTGTTGAAGAGATTTTTGTGGGGCCCCGAGGTTTTTTTGAGGTGTTGTTAAAATCTGAGACGCACCGTGTTGCTCTTCTGTCTAAACTGCCTCTGTTTCTTGATCGTTGTTTGGTCCATGTTGTACCATGGCGCCCAATGGCAGATTTTCAGCGCCTGCTACAACGGGAGTGCCCTGTATGGGTTGAAGTGGAAAATTGCCCGGCTGTTTATTGGCCACTGTTGAAGGACGCCATGGTTGCTGTGGGCACGGTTCTGGTCCCTCCAAGTTTAAGGGCAGTGAATCTAATCGCTTGTGTATGTTATGGGACACTACCAGGAAAAGGCCTGCATGGTTACATCTCAATTGCTCTGGCATGCATCCCTGACACTTTCGTTTGAAATGGGGCAATTTTGCAGGACACTGCTTTTCCTGTGGAAAATCAGGGCATTTCATGGCCGAATGCCCAGAACAGCAACACACTTCAGATGCTGGGCATGTTGCGCTACCCATGGAAGATATGGTATGTGATGTCCCATCGCAGGATGCTATTCACCCATCTAAAGCTCTGGATAAAGGTAAACAACAGGTTTCGGTTTTAGATTCCCATGGCACAGACTGGGTTGAAGTACGCGCAAAAAAAGGAAACAGGGTGGTTGCTGGCATGGAGAATTTTGTGCCTTCTGCGTCACAAGATTCCATGCGTACTTATATGCGCAGGAAAGAAATGTTGCCGTCGGAGCACTCTCCTCCTGCGATGGCTTCCTCTGCCCCCCGTCCTCAGCCCACTCCGAGAGTGTATTTGGATCGTCCAAAGGGTCCACCAGCTAAGTTGGCTTTTGATACCAGAGGCAACGTCATTACCCCGTGGGATCGTCGTTATCCCCGCTCCATTCCCAAGCCAGCAGATATGCCGTCTACCTCCAAATCTGGTCCGCAGAACTCTTTTGCCGTGTTGGCTGATTTCTTGGATGAGGGAGTCCTGGACATTCTCGCAGAAAAGGTCAAATCGAGGCAAGCTGTGCCTCGTACCTGAGTTTCTTTTATAAAAAACACATGAAAATAGCCACTTGGAATGTGCGAGGAATCTGTTATCGCCATAAGCAACATGCCATGTGGACTGTATGGCATGAGAATCAGTGGGATGTCTTGTGTGCTGTTGAACACAAGAGTCACGGTGAAGCTGGAAAAGTTGTAGATTGCCATGGCTTTCGTCTGTTCTATGCAGGGACACAGGCCATGCGTTATTCTGGTGTGCTCATGATTGTACACGAAAAATATCAACCTCTTCTTATTAAAAATGATGTGCATGGCCGTATTGTGGTGATTGAAATTTTATTCGATGGAGAAATCTTATGGTTACTTGGTCTCTATGCTCCGAATGATCCTTTATCGCGCCGGGAGCTTTGGCATACTTTGCAGACTTCTTTGTCACTTGGCAGACGGGGCCTCTTCATGGGAGATTTCAATATGTGTGTTGATTCTTCGCAGTCCACATCAGAGCATTTGGTAATGGACGCGCCGGAAAGCCGTAGGTGGCATGAGTTGGCTCTTGCTGTTCTTAAGCAAGATCTCTGGTCCTGGCTGCACCCGTCTTCTACAGGGTTTACTTTCCATTCCGCTCAGTATGCAACAACATGGTCGCGGCTGGACTGCATATACATCATGCAGAATGATGATTTCCTCCCTGAGATGCTTGAAATGAAAGTGTTGCAGCAATATGCATTGTCGGACCATTTTCCTCTGCAGCTTGAGATGCTCGCACAACCCATTGCACCTTTTAGGCGATTTCTGGAGCGGCTCCCTTTGCGTTTTAACTCGTCTTATTTGAAGCATGTAATCTTTCAGGGTTATATGCAGCAATTGATTGATAGATTCTTACTGGACTTCTCCTCTCAGGGCATTGCTTCGTTTGAACGATTATTCTCTAATGTGCAGCGGGTTGCTCGGCAGTATGGAATCCACCATGCCTCTCTTTGTCGACAGCGTCGGCAAGCAGCGGAGGACTTGCTGGCTTTGGTCCGTTCTCTGCTGATGGACACTCCAGATGATGCATTTCTACTAGCACTGGCAATGCGTGTGGCTCATCTTATTCAAGAGTTTCAGTTGAAATCGTATCAGCAGGCCAAATTGCAGCATCTGACGGAGACTTTGCAAGATAATGCGTGTCAGACTCATAAGTTCTTTCGAGCCCTCCATGCCTCTCTTGCTAGAGAGAATATGACCAGACTTCTGGATGCAGACGGGCACCTGGTCCTTGATCCGCAGACTATTGTGCATATGTGTAGGAATTATTTCATCGACCTACTTGGTTCCACTTCTCCACCTTCAGCCCAAACTACTCAGGCCCGTTCAGTTTTTTATGACTTGGTTCGTAATTAGGTTCCGTAGGACATACAAGCCACTATGGAGTCAGATATTTGTGAGGCGGAGGTTATGGATGTTTTGTTACACTTACCCAAGGATAAAAGTCCTGGCTGGGATGGGCTCACCAATGAGTTCTTTGAGGTTTTTGCTACCCAATTGGCGAAACCATTGACGGCTTTGTTTCAGCAGGTGTGGGAAACAGGGATTATGCCTTCCTCATGGAAAGAAGGACTTATTAAATTGCTTCCGAAGGTTCCTTCGCCGTCTATGTTGAAACATTGGCGCCCAATTTCTTTAATGGGTTCTATGTACAAAATCTTTGCCAAAGTAATGGCGAATCGGCTCTCCACAAGCATCTCCCTGCCATTGTGCATCCTCTTCAATATGGTTTCATTAAGGGCCGAAACATTCTGCACAATGTATTAAATGCGCAACTGGCGATTGATTATGCACGGCATTCTAATCAGGAGGTCGTACTGATTCAATTGGACCTGGAAAAGGCTTTTGACTATCTGGACTGGTCTTTTGTTGCAGAGCTTATGTTTGCTATGGGCTTTGGTGTTCGGATGTCTCAACTGATCTACATCATCAGTGCAGCGGCGTCTTCGCGAGTCATGTTGAATGGAGGCGTTACCGAGCCATTTGCCCTTGCCCTGTCTGTCAGACAGGGGTGCCCGTTGAGCCCGCTCTTCTTTGCCCTTGCAACTCATCCGGTTCTTTCGATGTTATCTCATATGGCAGCTTCCACTCAGTTGGCTGGATTGTCGCTTCCTTCTGGACAACATTTCATTAGTCAATCCTTGGCTGATGACAGTTTTACGATTTTGCGGGCGGATAAGGATAACCTTCGCAAAGCATTGGATGTTTGGGCTCTCTTTGGTCAGGCTTCTAGCCTTCGCATCAATGCGTTGAAATCAGCCATTCTCAGCTGCACGGAGTCGGATTTGCAGTCATTGAATTGGCAGGGTATCGTTGTGCCTCGTGGCTCCATTGTCAGGCATCTTGGCTACCCCTTGGGCGCTGATGTTCCCCCAAAGCAGCTTCTACAGTGGACTTCTCAGAAACTGGCAGCTAAGTTCCTGTATTGGAAGTCTCAGGCTTGGCCATTCCATGTTCGCCTCAAAGTAGCCCAGACAATTATGTTGCCGATGCTCACATATTTCTTACCCTTGCTGCCCTGGACTACTACTACTCTGAATGCTCTGACTCAGTTTATTCGTTTCATGTTATGGAAGAAAGATTCCTTGCATGCAGGCATTTCCTGGATTTCTTGGTCGCATGCGTGCACCCCCAAACGCATGGGTGGAGGAGCTATTTTGGATGCCCAAACTCACATGAAGGCCCTCTGTTGGTCTCTTTTCCGCGCCATGTGCTTAGATTATCATCCGTGGGTCGTTATAGCCCATTATTTCCTTAAGGAGCATGGGCTTCGGCATGGCAATACCCAAATCCAGAGTTCATGGTGGCATGTTCTTAATGCCGATTCCCGATTCTTGTGTTCCTCTTCATCACTGCTTACCCATTTGGTATGTTTCTGGAAACTGGTCCTCCGGAAGGCTCAGTGACATCTGGCGGAGGATCGTTTAGTTGCTAATTCTTTTCAACTGGAATTGCTGGCAGTCTCGCGGTTACTTTCATGGGAAGGTAAAGAAGAGCTTCGACCACAATTCAACCGTATGGCACGTTTGGGCTTAACTTCAGTCGCGGATGCCACCCTTGCCAGTCGCAATGTGTTAATATCATTTCGTACAGCCGGGAGGATCTTTAGAATCCCTCGTGGATACAGGCATTTATGGGAACAACTTTTGATGGTGCTCCAGAGCAGACAACCCTTTCCTGCCCTTGCTTCGGATCGTCCTTGGCAGGATTGGGACTTTGAAGGCCGGCTGAGTTTAGGCAACGCTTCCGCTAACCAGGTCTATCATCTTCTGATTAAAGATCATCACTGGCTGGTCACTAAAGCTAATGCTCTATGGGGATTGCGTAAATCCCGGTCATGGTGGAGGGCAACTGTGATGGAAGGGTGGCTGAACAAGACACCCTTCAAATATAAGGTCTTTCTTTGGAGGGTGATGATTGGGGGTCTTCCGCTTGCTTCGGCTCTTTCCAAGCGATGAATATCCAATGGCAATTGTTTCTTTTGCACCACCAGTGTCGAATCTACCTGTCACCGATTTATTTCTTGCCCTATTGCTAAGAAAATATGGTCGTTCTTGTCAACCGTTTGGAGAGTAGTGGTTGGTTTCTCGCTAAGGCCCTTTGATTGGGTCTTTGTGCAGCCCAAATACCCAACACCGGCACAGCCACATATGAAGCTCGTGTTTCACTTTCTTCAATATTGGGGCTGTTGGCATAACTGGACCATTCGGAATGTTTTTCTTTTTGATTCCGCCTGTAATGTTCAGCGGCATATTGCTAGGCTTAAGGGCCTCTTGTATTGGCAGATAGATCTTCTTCAACATTCTGACTTACTTTCCCGGGAGGACTTGCGTCCCTGGCATATGGCAATTTCCTCTATATCTTTGCCATGACCTTGTAACTCTTAGAACTAGAACCGTTTCACATGATGGCTTAGTGCCATCATGTATCTTGTAATCAAGTAAACTTGTACTTTTTTCGTAATTAATACAATTACCCTTTACGAAAAAAAAAAGAGAGAGAGAGAGAGAGAGGTTTGGTCACTACTATCGGCCATTTGGTTACGAGTGGTTGGGCTACCGATGCTTCCAAAGGATTGGGTCTTTGGACATCCCAAGTTTGTGGACACCTTGTAGGTAGATATGAAAGTGTTCTTTCCTTTCTTGCGCTTTTGGGGTTGTTGGCATACATGGACCACGAGGAATGCATTCATCTTTAATACTTCATCGGGCATGCAGAGTCATATAGCCTGCTTGAAAGGGCTTCTTCATGGGCAGCTAGACTTGATTGAGCTAACAAATACTCTCCCTAGACAATATCTGCTTGCTTGGCATACCGCAATTTCTTATGCTCCCCTTAAGTCATTTTGCTTCCTTTGTACCTTCATTGTGATGTCTCTGATTTTATGCATGACGGAAGCCATCTTGTATCTTGTAATCTTGTACTTTTTTTGTAATTAATACAATTACCTTGATGTGGAGAGAGAGAGAGAGAGAGGAATTGTTTTATGAAAAAAAAAAGAGAGGAGAAGAAGAAGAAGTTGAAGAAGAGAGAGAGAACTATAGTAAATCATAATAATGACCCTCTTTGCCCCAATTGATTATTTTCCAATGCTGAAGATTGATGAGCAGCTCACACATACCACAGCATAGCATGTATACCTCTTGATTGGTCGAATTGCCTAGTTGCACATTCTTGAAAACAAATTGGAAAATCAAAGATGAAAGACATTGTTCATACATATAACAAATTGGAATTAAATGTAAGGTTATTCAAATAAATTTTAGAGTTAAGAGATCTTACAATGGTAAGCATTCCACCCACCAGTAGAAAGGTAGAAACTCCCAACACTCATATGAGAGAGAGAGAGAGAGAGAGATTTAGTCAGCTTGTGTTCTTCTTGGGTGTGGTTTGTTTTGTGTTGCTCTGGGAATGGATATGCATGGATATGGATTTTCTTCATCAGCAAATTCAAGAAGGGGGAGAAAAAGAATCGGACTCTGATGTTGAGACTTTGGGCGAGGATTTTCATGAGCCAGTGGAAGGAGATGAGATGGATAAATGCTGTAAGCTGGTGATTGATCCTCCAGTTTCGGGGGCTTTGGAGATGCCTCAGTAGGGTGCAACCGCTTGGCACAAAAAGAGTCCTAAAACTTTATACCAGGGAATTATTTGTCTTTGAGAGAGAAAAGGGAGTCTTGTGTTCACTTGCTGAAGTATATCATTTCTATGGAACGACAGCATTGCCTTTGTTCATGTCCCAATGTTGGTGCACCTACGGCATCTCTTCCAAATAGAATGGTTGTTAGTCAATATGATGCTGAGGATAGGTGGGGAACCCATCTATCTCATGGATTTGCTGAATAGCAGAAAAATCCAAATTTTGCTGCACAAATGCTGGGTTACAGCAAAAATGCAGCAGTTGATGGCCGCTGGGAGCCTTAGATGAGGGAGTTCTCAAAGACAATGGCTGAAATGATACGAACTGCTAGCTACTACAGATAGTGCAGTTCTGTGTCTTGGGTTTGAGTGGTCATTAGACACCTCAATTAATCAGAAAAAGGGCCACTATGAACTAGGGCATGCTGTAGACTGCAAACATCCAGCAATTTCTAGAAAGAACATGTGCTGGAGGCTCAGGAAGAGCAGAATGTTGCAAGACCATGAAATTTGATCAGGTTGGGAATGCTTTTAGCGTGAGAAACACAGGTCTGAACTGCAACTATTCCATGAACAGTGACTGTCTGCGTTTCAGATAAGTTTCCAAGGTGAGAATGGGTTTTGTGCCCTAGTACCATGATGGAAATAGAGACATAGAGGAGTCGACAAGAGAGGATAAACATGAAAGTGTGTGAAGGAGGAAGTGAGGAAATTTTAGAATTAAGAGTTGAAAGCACTATCCAAAGGAGCTGCCTAAAGTATGCCAATATCTGGGAACAAGTTCGACTTGTAGACTGACTGACCTGAAAATATGAAAATATGGTTGGCCAATTGGTTGGTCTAGACCATAAACATGGCCCACAAAGGAGGTAATAGAATGCTAGGAAAAATTTCAGATATGGAGATGGAGAAAATCTCTTGACAACAAAATCTATATCTCAAAGATAAACATAGAAAAGCACAAGCATGTCTCATTTGATTCCATATACATGAATAAACAATCTAGGTTGAGAAGTAGTTTCATGTCACACATTGTCAGTATAATGATTAATCTCCTTGATAACTTCTGGGATACCTATTGTCCTTGATAACTTCTTGGGCACCTAATTTTATGAAGGACAATATCTTTCATACACTGTTTTTTGAGCCCAATCACGCTTTATCTGAGGCCAATCACTTACATACTTAAACACATGGTAATGAGTGCTAGGGATCCTTGAATACACATATTCAAAGCCAATTGTTACAATTGGAGCAGGCTTCTCTAGAGACTACAGTGGGACCTAGGGGAAGAGGTTGGAGAGATCGCTTTGTAGAGAGACCCATGGATGTCCCCTTTTTCAGATACATCACTAGACTGGGGAAGAGGATCTAGATGAGCCGGATCAGAGTGGTGCTAGTGGCTATCCAATATTATATTGGACATGGCATTGCATCGGCATTCCTAGCTGATTTTTGGAGGAGATGGGATGATAGCCTTAGACCCAAGAAGATCAAAATCTTTCTATGGTTGGTAGCAGCAATTGGCATGTGGCTTGGCTATGGCAGGTTCTTGGTGGCTTGTGCTAGATGTGGAAAGCGAGAGGAGACTCAGAGGCATTGCTTATGGGGTTGCCCTAGGGCTCAGGATGTATGGAGGTGAGTCCTAAGGATAGTCTTTCATGGTACAAGACAGATTATGATAGTGAGGTAAGGGACAATAGCTTGGGTCATGGTACAAGACAGATTATGATAGTGATGTAAGGATAGTCTTTCATGGTACAAGACAGATTATGATAGTGAGGTGAGGGTCAAAAGCTTGGGTCGTCGAGAAAGGCCTTCATTGCAATTGTGAGGATTTTCATGGAAGTCAATTCTATATCATTTCTGGTCAGCTCTTGAGCAAGATAGCCATGCTAGGCTTCTTGCAGACAGAGTCGACTGAGGGATGTTGTCACAGATGGGAACTGATAGCCACTGTAATTCCTTGGTTCTTTTGAATCGCCATAGCCATGCTATAGGTTTACTGGATATGTCCATTGCAGAGACTCTCTCTAGGATATGGGCAAAGGTTATCCACACTCTTCGAGGGAGATGGGAGAGGTTGCGAGGGATTAGAAGACTAAGGTGGAAGACATGCTTTTCTCAGGATCTCGAATTCTAGTACATTCTTTCATTTTCAGTCACATATAATCGGGGATTGTAGATGTCTTGATTGGTTATTTACTCAGGCCTTTTACTAGTCCGAGTTTTTGTTGGCTTTATATTTGTTACATCTTGAAAATCCAATACAAGCCTAATCTTGTACTCTACCCTTGGAAATTTTGGCAAGGAATCTATTAATAGTATTCTTTAATTTTTGAAAACAGAAGTGCCAATCATCATGAATACTTGTAGTCAAGGCTAATCTTTCATTAGATAGTGATTCCCTAGGCCACTTTGGATCGATCAGTCAAGGCCAATCATTCATTAGACGGAGATTCCCTAGACCACTTTGGATCGATCCATAGCCTACCAAATCAAATGATAGTATCACCCTGGATTTGGTCTTCTTATAATGGTTACGAGTAAAAGTGTATTAGTTGTTGATTTCATAGCTTAATTATTGCAGTGGGAAAAATATAACATCCACAGATTTTTAAGATATGAATCCAAATATATAATATCCACAGATTATTAAGATATGAATCCAAATAGAGACAAGCTGTTGGGGAGGACAGGGTAGCAAGAAAGGGTGGATGAGTTGGACTGACGGGGGCAGCAGGCCAAACCAAAGGTGGGAGGAGGCTAGCCTCATATTGGTAGGTGAGAAGAAAGCAGAGGCAAGGGTTCTCTCCAATAGTTTCTGCTTACTTTCATTCTTCATATATGCATTAAGGAAAAATGAAACACATTCAAGCATGTAGATCTGATGGCCTTCTTTATCTTTTCCAATCCTTTATTAAATACACCCATGTTTGGAAGATTGTTTAGTGGTTAAAGGTCAAATGCCTTTAGTGGACTATATCAATTGGAATCTCCTAATTAAGGCAAATGGCAATGTTGCAATCGCCCTCAATGTCTTACTTGAATACCTGTGTAGAGTCTGATGTTACTGTTTTGGTCAGGAGTTAATTTTTGCATACAATAGCAATTCTGAGAGAAAGATATAGGTCATAGCTTTTTCATGTCTCCAAATCAGAGAAGAAAGTTGTGCTTAACATCATCAGAATTGAACAGGTCAATGTGTAAATCAGATGCTTTTCCTAGATATGCGGTAGTTCTGGCTTGGTTTCCAGGCCATCCCTAGTCACTCTTAGCAACCTCAAAAGACAGAAATTGTGTTCACTTTGTTTAGAACCATGTATGTTGACCTGTCGTGAATCATCATGGTTTTGATAAAATTTCCAGGTGTGAGGTGGATGTTCTTCTAGAATGCACCAGAGCAGCGATCAGGCGAATGGAAGACCTAATGATGAGGTTGCGATCAAGTAAAGAAGTCCATGTGGATGATTATTTGACTGGTAGATCGTCCAACTTATTTCTCTTTGAAGCTTGCTGTGAAGTATCTGATGTGATAGGTTGTCTTACTTGGAAACAATTCTGTTGCCACAGTGATTGATTGGCGTTGCTGTGAACGGCTGTATGTAGAACATGGTATAGAATGTGAACAGATGATAAGGAAGGACCCACAGACTGCTTTGCCCATGGTTATAGGCAAGCTCAAGCAGAAACAGGATGAATTGGTCACTGTTCGTGAAGGTCTAGACAATTGCTGGAAAGAAGTGTACCAGAAGGAAAAGCCATCTGAGAAGGGTACGTGCTTCAAGCTTTAAGTGCTACTTTTGTTTTGTGTATGCATTGTACCATACAACCTTACTAAGATGACACTTACAGATTTAAGTTGCTGACTATCTGTATCTCTATAGTTATTTGAAACTTAATGAAGCCTTTGACATGTGAATAATCCTAGTGCCTATCTCAAGTGGGGTGTTTTCAACTCTTTTTTGATGTCCTAAGTTGTCAATCAGGAACCACGCGAGCATCTGCAGTGCAGTCAAGGCAAGGAAAAAGTTTAACTCGAACGAAAAAGAGGTAAGACCTTACTAGCAACAGAAGGATACAAATTACATATTAGCAGACTGTTGAGGCTTGAAGGCTATGCGGTCTTGATCTTCCAATACAACTAGCTGAGATGCTTGAGAGACTTTCTAGCTTTGCTGCCACTCATGAAGTCAAGATGTATTATCTTGGAGAGATGACCGGAAAAGCAGAAGAAGAAGAGACATTTCAAACAGATTGTTTGTGAGTAATGTCACAATCTTTGGATCTTGTATCATAAAGACTAAATTATTAGCAGTTAAGTGGTCTCAAGTTCTGCACAGAAAAATATCTGTTCAGAGAATGAAAGATCAGAGCCAATGAATGACATCACGATGATCATCTAATCATTCATTATTCTTGCAACTATTGCAAGCAATGTAGATTATTTATAGAGGTGTTTTTGATCAGGCCAAGAGCTTGTTTTCTTGTCCCTTGTCTTGGGACATTGTATGATAGTCACCTTATTTCTGTTCAGTTGTACAAGTTCCACTTTTATTGTCTGCAATTTTTTCCCTTGGTACATGTTTAATTCTGGGCAAAATCAACTGGAGGTTTGCGAGTTTGGACAAAGATTGAAACAAGAGTAATGATTTGGGTGTCTTTGCCTGTTAGGTGTGGATTTGGCTTTAATGATAAGATTGCAGCAAAGGCTGACTTCAAACGGGACCATCTTTTGTGCCATAGATCTAGGGCGTTCTCTTAGTGTACCGGAACAATCACAAGCTCAAATGTCTAATTGAATTGTTGCTTGCCATGTTTGTTACTTGGAGAGTGCCTTGGATACTAGGGTTTCACAAGTTGTTCATGCTAATGATTATGCCATGTACTGTGCATACAATGCCACATGGGTGTTTTATGCCTCATTTTTGGGGTTGGAAAAGGCGCTACCTTGTTCAGGGGCCTGATCCATGATTGGCTCAAGTCATTCTTTCATGTAGTGAGCTTTGGGGGACTTGCCTCCTTTTTTGATGAGCTAACTTACAGAGTTTTATCAAAACTGCTTAATTTGTGCAAGCACACTGAAAGTTCCTTATGTTGACTTACCAAATGCCATGAATATCAAACTGTAGGGTATACTCAGTGGATATGAAGTAGTGTTCATCTGATATGGTCAAGGTGAGTGACCATGATGTAGGGTATACTTATTGGATGCTAAGTAGTATTAATCTGCTATGTGATCAAGGTGAGTTAAACTAGATATTTGGCCTATTAAGGGAAGCATAGTCAGAGATCACTCTCGAATTGCCTTCAAAGTTTGTTGGTCCACTCAATACTAGTTTCCATGAGCCTGTGTAACCCAAGCACCATGAACATTGAAGTGTAGAGTACATTCAGTGGATGTTGCAGTGTTAATTTGCAGTTATGAGGTCAAGGTGAGCGAAAGTAGATATGAAGTGGAGGAGACTCTTTAGCATTGGCTAATGATTAAAAATGTGCATGGATCAGAATAAGGATTACATTTCCCTATCTTTTTTCCATTATAAGAAGGCTTTTGCTTTGTTGCACCCCAGTTCAATCACTCTTGAATTGACTTAAAGACGTTGGGTCCACTCAATACTAGATGCACGTGAGTCTACTATCATCATTGTATCTTTGTTTTACCTACCTACACGAGTATCATCCTTCCATGAAATAATGTCCATCCTAGTGGAACCCCTCCAATGTACAAGTCCCCGTCGAGTCCTTTGAGTTTCAGTCTTTCAACCATATTCCCCAGGTGGAGTGTTTAACATGTTAGTTGAGCTTCCGATTTGTGGACTAAAAATGAACACATTGTTGATGGCATGGATTACTGGGGTATCTAATCCCAAGCCAGTAGAGAACCAATGATTGTTTGAACTTTGGAGAGGTGGATCGCTTTTTAATATTTTGTATCTTGGTAAATGGGTATTTATGGCAAGTTTTAAATGCAAAGTTTGCATTTCTTGGATTTTGCCATCTCTTTTTCACACGTAAGTCTAATCTTGTCAAGTTTTGTATAATATCTAATTGCATAAAAAGGTCGAGTGAATCAATATTGATGTTTGGAAAATTAGTTATAGGTGAATCACATCCCTTCCTTCATCATCATGGAAGATGCCACCAGTATCTGTAACTCTATAGTACTGGCATACAGGCTCCTCTACGTGATTTACTGGTGAAAAAATCTTTTCCAATAATCTTCTTTGTGCGCTGAAGGTATTTTGTTTAACTCACAAATTTGTTTAATTGGCATCATATCCCATTTTTAAAGACATCTACTTGCTTTACTCTCTTCTTTTTGTGGTTGATAAAGATGTGCATAGAGTTTTTATTTAGTCACATGTGATAGCTCTATTCCTAGTCTACACTTTGACATCTTTGCATTTCTTTGGTCATGGTGCTTGTTTCCTTTGCATGTGTTCCAAGAATTATCCTCATCCTACATGGATTACAATGTCATTCAATTTAACCATAGCTCACTTGTCCTTTGTTTATTTAATGAGAGGTATTAACCATTGCTAGGGATGGCCTTTGTTACCAATAGTAGTTGTATTGATGCCTATTTAAGTACAACATGCACATTTTGGTCATCACACACACACACACACACACACACACACACACTCTCTCTCTCTCTCTCTCCCTCTCTCTCTCTCACATGTTTTTATGTTTGATTGTGGAGGTTTTTTCGGATAGTATTAGAGCGGGTCATCCACTTTAGTCTCCTTCAGACGTTCTTAGACTTGCTCCATTGATCAATAAAGATATCTAGACCTAGGCTCAAAAGTCAAGTTGGTTCTCTTCCTACATACATACAAAGTTCACATTGAAGTACACATTAAGAGCTTTCTTTGGAGCTAAACGTCTTGGGCATTGCTAGTGTAAAGGGCATCACAATGTAAAGGGCATCACGGTGTAAATAAGAAATCATTCATCCACTAGTTTGTTGGTATTGTAGTTTAAAAGTAAACTTCATTAAATCTTGATTAGATTTAGGGGTTTTGACTTCAATGCCACTTGTCCAAATCTCAAAGAATAAGGTCAATTTTATGTTATGCATTTGAGCTCCTTCTTGTAGTCTTAAGCTTTCTAAGTATTACTTCATTATTTGAGCTTCTTCTTGTAGTCTTAAGCTTTCTAAGTATTACTTCATTATGTGAAGCACTAAACTCATGTGGTTGTTGGTATTGTAGCCCAAAGATAAGCATTATCAAAGATTGGCTTAGGATTTTAGACTTCACAAGCACCACTTGTCTAAATATGAATTAATAAGTTAAGTTTTGCAAAATGTTCAAGCTACATTTTGTGGTGTTAAGCTTATTTATTTTAGATACAAATAGTTATAACATCATCTCTTAGGTTTGAGTGAAGTAAGTCATCATGTAAGGGTTTGAAGATCACTGTCAACAAATGCGGTAAGACCTACCCATCAAACTTCATCACATAAGTGTGCATAAGAAATTTCAATCCACAAAATATTATGTATTTGAAACGTGAAATGAAAATACTTGAAAATGAAGAAAAATTTAAAGGCTTTTGAGTTGCTGAAATTTTAAAGAGCCATATGAACAAATGTATAAAAGCCATAGAGCTATTAAAAAAAGAGATGTACACTCAATTTCTCATGCATACTAAGAAGCCATTGAGCCAAGAAAAGGTCTTTTTAGAAAGTGCCATCTCTCAAAAAATCCATGTAAACGTCATACTTCCAAGATATATTGTCTCAAAGCAAAGTGTGTGTATATTAATGCGTGTTAACCCTTGTCTTGCAATGGAGCAAGCATACAAAGGAGTAGAAACATCCTCATATGATATGCAATAAATTTTACGATTATGTGACATATAGTAATTATCTTTTCAAGAATGTTATCAATATAAAATTGAGGGTGGGGCTCACTCCCGTGCAAGTTGTAAGTACTATTATTTTTACAAGTTGATTGAGCCTCACAATGCATGTAATATATGTGGCCGATTGAGAGCCCACAAGTGTGGGTTGGATGCCTAAAAAGGATAGGAAACAATAGAACTATTATAAAAAAAGATAAGAGATAATGGAAAAGGCCATCCATGTGTGTGCAAAACATGTGGTCTTAGAATAGGGAGAGTGTGAAGTAGAGAGAGTGAGAGACATGACAAGTGAAGCTTTCTCCACTTCTCTTTATCTCCTTAAGCTATCCTTAGTGGTTCATCTAGGCATGGCACCAATGGAAACAAGGAGATGAGCAACTGAGCATGTGCTTGGATCATGGAGCATGACTCTCTAAGCATGCCATGACAACGTGGTAGGTATTGCTAAATCCGTTTGCTACGTTTATGCGTGCATGTGATGAGAAGGCTGGGTGAGATGTAACTATGTACTTCATGCATCAAAGCCCTTCAATAACAAGGATGTGTTTGTGGTTTCGACATTGGGATTGTAAGGGCAACATTTTTTGGTTATGTTGCTAAGACCAGGATACGATGACCACATGATTGCTCACACTTTAAAGTTGTGGAGTAGGAAAAGGTGCATGCTTGCAAATTTCGAAACACATGTGAATAGTTAGTTTCCGTCTATGTTGGTTGATGTGAACACTTGGAATTTGTTGTCTTATGAATAAAATGGTGTTTTTAATTGCAACACATTAATTTGAATATCATCGTAGATAAAGAGAGAGAGTTCTTGGACATTGGAATTTGGTGCACACGAAACAAAAAGAGAATTCATTACTTTGTATTTTCCTTTTTACGTCATGCCAAATGCACCCTTTTGTGCATAAATGGGGGGAATCGGTACAAAGTGACGAGACTCGAGGATTTGAGATACAACTTTCTCGTGCTTAAGTAGGGAGGGAGGTTAAGCTCCTGAGAGAGAGAGAGAGAGAGAGAGAGAGAGGTTGTAAGAATTAATTTATTGTTAATTTAAATATTTTAAGAAAAATCAAGGTATTGGTTGTGTTACAAAAGGGGGATCTTAGGTTTTAACCCTTCCCCACTTCCACAAATGCGGTATTGAATGAGTAATCACCTCTTCCTTCTTTGCAAGAAAGCTGGCTGCAGGTACTCTGCTCCAACAAAGCCCCGCGCCCCCCCGCCCCCCAGCTGGCTACCTCCACCTGACCTAGCTCTCGGCTCCTCCATGACAACAACCCCCTATTGTAGCGCTCAACAACCTTCATGTCGTCTCCACACGACCGCCTCCAGCCACAATGCCAACCCCAGTGGCCTCCATGTCAACTCCACGCTCGCCTTTCCATCGCCTCCACCTTCGTCTTCCTTTCCACCATGGCCGCCTGCTCGAAGGAAAATTCGCTATCAGCTCCATCGCCTCCATCTTCTTATCTTCTGCATAACCTAGGATTTGAATCATGAGCTGACATTCCCCTTGTATAATTCTGGGGTTCATTGTTGATTGGGCCTTGAGCCGATCGAGGGTGCTCTGTTGCACAGTCCCCTTGAATTGTGGTAAAAGAAAGCTTTCTAATACCATAGTATATGAGAGTGGTTTGCCATTCCTGAAAGTTTTTGCTCTCCTAGTGGTCTCGGGGATGTCATGTAATGGTTGATTGTGGAGTTGGCTTAGTCTAGAGGTTGTTTGGTTGATTTTGGTATAGATTTTTGTGTGAAATTTGGGACTTCTAGTTGAGCTGGTCCATTCACCCCCTTAATAAGCTGTCATATGATAAAACAATTCAGAACAAGGTGCTGCATGAGAAGTATGCAAAGGATAAAATATATGCAGAAGATTAACAGATGCATAAAGGCTTGTGATCGAGTTGCATGATTGAGGGGACGGAGGATAGAATTCTACCTCATCTCTCCACCAACATTATCATATGCACCACCGTTTCCCTCTTTCTCTCGATCACCTTCACCTTCATCATGTCCAGATCCAACCCTCGTGAGCCATCTGCAACCACCATTGTGTCGTGAAATGAGGGAGCCACCGCAACACAACCATCAGGAGAGGAAGCCACCAAGAAAGAGAAGAGAGCACCACAAGGGTGTTGCTGAGACTGCCACATCACCCCCAACGCAAGAGGAGGAGCAACTTAAGTAAAGGAGGGTTTCCAAGTCGAGGGGGGACTGCAATTAGTGGCATGTATTTATGAAATTCAATTTAATTTTCTCAAGTGTTATTGCTTGAAAAATTATTGTGAGAGATTGAGGTGTGGACATCAAGTAGAGAATGTGTTAGGGAGTGGGGAAGGTAGTGGAGTACTCATTGAGCTGATTGTTATAGAGATCAGTTGCCTGAAGTTGTCCTCTCGTTCTAACTTTGGCATTCTTAGAATATTATAAGAAGTCATTTTGTTCTAACTTTGGCATTCTTAAATATTATAAGAGAATTGTATGTAATTGAAAACCTACGAGTTTTAAGTCGTCACACAAACTCTTCAATTGGCAACTCGTCAAATTGGCAACTCCATTAACAACTTATCATGTAAACCCTGTAGCACAACTTGTGAGTTCCATTTATCAATTGTCAATTGATCAATTCATAACTTGCCAATTCACAATATATCGATTGCTAACTTGTCAATCTCACCAACTCCTTGATAGGCAAACCCATTGATTGTCAACTTGCCAATTGATAACTTTCCTATTCTCATAAAATTAAGGAGTGCTCAAACCCATCAAGCCTAACCTATCAATGAAGACACCTCAAATTGACAACTTTTGAGTGCTCAAACCCATCAAGCCTAGCCTCTCAATGAAGATACCTCATCAATTGACAACTAGCCAATTGCTTAAACCCTTGAACTCAACATGTATATACCCATTGTATACCCATTGATCCAAAATTTGTTAATCAGCGATTGGTAAACCTATCGATTGACAACTTTTCAACTTTCCATTCTTAAAACTTGAACTTAGGGGGCTCTTGACTTCCTAACTTGTTGTCAACTAGTCAACCGATTGCCCATTTACTCAGTTTGTCAACTTATTGATCACCAACTCGTCGATGATTGACAACTCATCAATCATCAATCACCAACTCGTCAACTTGTCAATGGTGGATAACTTCTTTACTCATAGTTGACAACTTATCAAGGCTCAAATTTGAACTTGCCAACCTTCAAGATTCCATCCCCTTAATTGTCAATCTATCAAACTCCCAATTTGCCAATTTGTATTTGTTGAGCCTAACACACCAACAATTAGGACTTTGGATGGACTTCTATTGTTTGAGAAGCTGCAACTCACTTCAGCGACAATCTCTCACCTTGTCTCTCAACACTCCACTTTAACTAACCAAGCATCCTCCTCTCCAACCCAAGAAAGCAAACACACAATACTAGCTCGAGTTGTAGTGAACTCATCTAACTTACCTTCTTGTGTTTGATGACTCGAAGGCTCGAAGATGGGACCACGATCAACACGATCCAATACCGTCACTCCTTCGCATCCACTACAAAGCACACCAACGAGTCGAAGAGCTAGTAGAGAATTGAGAAAAGCAAGACGATGGTGAATAGCTTCACCTTCCCTCAGTCCCTCGCTCAACACACCTCTCACTCTCTCCCTCTTGGTCACTCTCAATACAATGGAAGTAAGATGATAGACTAGAAAGATTGAATAGAAAGCTTGAGTAGTCACACTAATAGAACTTCCACTGCATGGATGTGCCAAAAGAGTGAATGTAATTGAGACCTCCCATCCTTATATAGACCAAGAATTAGGGTTAAGGTTAGGGTTTGTGCCATTTTGCATTCAGGGTTTGCATCCTATCCACTTTGTGGGCTCTAGCTTGGTCAATCATCATTGCATGCTTCAACCTTAGCCTAATTAGACTAAGCCTAAGATATTCTAATCACAAATACATGTGTGCATCTTATGCAACACTTGTGGGTGTGACAAATGCAGGTGGTTAATACAATGTGCATGGGAGTAAGCCCGGATCTCACAAAGTAATACACCCATGATAATGTGGTGATGTCAATAAAGTATAAATATAATCCAAGTGTCCAAAAAATAAGGCACTGAAGCTCCACAAAATAATATCCACAAAAAAATAGTAGCCGGCACTTCTGCTTTTGCAGTCTTCTCAAAACACCATTAACATTATTTCCCCCTAGATGAGCAATGCACTCACGTTGTAGGTAGCATGTTGCAGCTTGCATCGAAGTGACGTGGAATGATGGGAACAATCGATTGAAGAAGTAGTCATGATAAGGAGAAATGAATGCTGCTAATGAAGAACTAGTTGTTGCTAAAGAGGATGATTTTTTTCCTGTGATGGGCACATATGATATTTCTCATACTATGGTAGATGGTGACTAATGTTGTTATTGGTGACAAATCCTATAGAAGTTGATGGTGCTAAAGATACACTTGACTAATGGTTCTTCTAATGGAGATAGCTAGGATGGCCCTTGAAGTTGAATGGTAGATTGCAAAAGATGGGAGATTCAATGTTGATATAGAAGTGATGCTCACGGCTCATGATCCTTTGTTGTACATGCAAACCTCATGGGCAATCACTTCTTAAGGGAAAGTGCTAGTCTGCTGTTCGTGCACAAGACATATGATGTTCTCAGTTTGGGAGATGGGTTGAGCTCTAAGTAAGCTTGAAGTGTTGTCCCACACTTGAGGACCCAAAATGGTGAATATGTTATTGTGCAAATACTATAGTGAGTACACATGCATACATATTCTAATACATAGTTTGCTTCATGGATTCTGTGAGGTGATAATTGGTCCTTGATGAAGTAAGGGATCTTGATCTAATGAAGATGGGAAGAATCGTGGGTGTTGAGGGAAAATGTAGTTATTGATGAGAAGATGCTAGGGAGACCGATGTGGGATGGACAAGAGTAGGTGTTCAATCCAATAACCTCTTAAAGAACATGGATCTCTACCGAATTAACCACACAAAGGCGAGCTGAGACTCTCTAGGTATGTCCTGATGTTGATGTGCCCTAAGTAAGGGTATGGAAAAATGGAAAAAGGGCTAGGGGGTTAGAGATGGAGTCAGCCGACTAGGGTCACTGGTGGATGCATCCAACTTGAGGACCCCTTGGTGGGGTGAAGTGCATGTGTGTGTATATTTCTTATTCTTTTCTATTTTTTTCTCTCTCTTCATTTTTTTCATTTTGGAAAGTCAAGTAACCATAGGGATATATAATAAGGCATGCTACCTTACAAGGAGAAATGGAAGTATGAGATTAGAAGGTTGACTACAAATAATAAAACTTGGTACATAAGATGACTGGTGCACTGAGGTGTGTACAATGAAGGTTTGAACATTGAGCCTAGACATTGGAAAGTCAAGTAACCATAGGGATATATAATAAGGCATGCTGCCTTACAAGGAGAAATGGAAGTATGAGATTAGAAGGTTGACTACAAATAATAAAACTTGGTACATAAGATGACTGGTGCACTGAGGTGTGTACAATGAAGGTTTGAACATTGAGCCTAGACATTGAAGCACATCGCCGCATTGTTGATGAAGCTGCTGTCGAAGAAGAATCTGAACTTGTCAATGAAGACTTATATGCTTATTGATGAAGCAATTTGCAAGTGGTCCTAAGGAAGTAGATGACCATTAGATGTTGTAGTAAAGGTATGATGTCATTGAAGAAAGAAAAACCTCATTGTTGATGGTTCTTTAAGTTTTGTGATTTCTTTAATGAAGCTTCAAGATAAACTTGTTTCCTTGATTGGCCTTTGATGTCTTGACGTGATGCCTCTTGAGCTTGAGACCTTCAGGAAGGTTTTGATGGTAGTGTTTGCTTCAAGTCTCTAATGTTGTTGTAGCATAGGATATTCATGGAAAGCTTCTATTGCCGGTAATATTGTCTTCAAGCCTTGAGGTTCATTCCATTGCTTTGTCACCTATTGTTTTCCTACATTCACTTGGTGAAACTTTGAGAGTACCATGCAGTGGATTCAAGGGAAAAATATAGAAAGCATTACGAACAACTTCCTTGTTCCTTGAATTTCATCATCACACGAGGACTGAAAGAGTTTGAGCTTGTACCTCTTGTTTTTAATTTTTACCCTTGTATAAGATGTAGCATTGTTTCTAAAGTCGGAGGGACTTTTACTCTTGTCAGTGCAACAAATTGAGCTAAAGAAAAATATGTGCAAAGAAACTGAGTAAAAAGGAAAAAGAGTTAGTATTTTATAGTTTTTGGGATCCACCAATCATAGAAATTCAGATCATACTCCAATTCGGAAAAAGCATCCAAGTCAAGTGGTTTAGTATCTAGTCCATAAAGGTAAGTAATCAGATCGCCAAGCAAAGAGGGTCATGCAAAGCAACTAGTAATGTCTAGTTTCTCTTTGATCAGAATCTTGTTAAGCAATGGGTGATATATCAACTTTTGTGGCAAGGCAAGATTCTGAGCTAGGATGATAGAGCATAGTGAAGTGGTCTCAGAATAAGTGGGGTCAGCTTGAAGTGTAATGACTGTACGGTGTTGTTCAACTGTGGTCATAAGATGATTGCCATCGCAATCAATCTCAAGTCAATGAGAAAACTACTTCCGCAAGAACAGACTTGAGGAATGACAATTTTGCTCATGCTCGTCAAGTACTGATTGGTTTTGGATTTTGGTCCTAGAAGCATAAGAAGGAACAAATTGGCATGATAGCAAGTGCTCCTGAGGGAGAGTCCTAACATATTACTTTTGAATCAAGAGGATTTTATAGAAAAGATGTTCATTGTCCTCCCAAGTGGAATGCCATTTAGAAGCAACCTAAACTACCTCATCATCAGCAAGGCCTAGATCAATCATTGCAAACAACTTGGCATAAGTAGTATATATGGCCTCAAATTGGAGTAGGCCTCTTGTTTCAAAGGAATTGAATTTCTTTGCTAAATGAGTAGCCATGGTACTCAATGGTCTTATTAGCAAATGCTAAATTCTAGAAGGAGGGTCAGGTTTAGTAGGGCTGATCTAGAGATGTGTCTCATCAACCTCATGTGGAGCATCCCAAGGTTCAATTGGCTCAATTGGGACTAACTGGTGGGGTGAGTTAGTAGGGACATTAGTGGTGTTGTGCCTAGGATTTGGAGTTGCAACCATACCTCTTCCAGCCACTATGTCTGGGTTAGTAGAAGGCTTATGTACATCAATCTACTTCACATCATTTGATGAAGATTTAGTCATTGTAGTACTAGAAGTAGAGGTAAGATTTGGTGCTGTGTCACTCAACCTTGGAATAAACCATTCATAGAAATTAGGATTGTACTCTGATGAAACATGGTCATCAAGAAGTTGTGGGTCATGGGTGAGACAAAAAATATATCTAGTGACATCAATCATCATGTCTTGTTGTCCTAATCAACTTGCAATGTGTAGCTCTTTGTCTAAAAGAAGTTTGTCACACAAGGGATCAAGTTTATCCAATTTAGAAATGTTGACACGACATGGACAAGTACAAGCACTCGGAGAGATGTAGGAGCAACATATGCAGGATCATGCATTGAATTCCAAAGTGCCTTTCTTTGCTCGAAAATAGTCATTAGGGGGCTACCATATCATGTAGCTAACCATTGACTAGAATACCATTTTCATTCAAAATCACTTTGTCCTGCTTTCTTGGCCAATGCTGCAACATCTTCCCAACTTGTTGTGTGCTTCTAGTGTAGAATACAAGAATTAAGCGATGCTTCTTCTGCTTTACCTCGATCATTTTCTTTATAACTTCTCTCATGATTGTTGGGTAAATCCAACAAATTTGTGATTGCTTGGACTATGTCAAAGGCTTTTCTAAGAGTTCCTGATGCTCAGTAGTTTGAATTCCAAGGTCAGTTGGAACATATGCACGAGCAAGTGAAGTCAAGAGTGTCTCATCATTCCTGAGAACTCATAGCTTTTGATTGATCTTTGTGCTGCCCCCTCTTTTCTAACATCCCCATGATCGATTGTTTAGCTGGTTTCAAGTGTATTGGAGCTTTTGGTTGGGAAGAACATGACTTGTGAACCAATGGATTCATTATGCTCTTTGCACTAGATTCATTATCCTTGTGTGAGACTGAAGTACTAGAGGCTTGTCCTTCAGCTGAAGTGACAATCTTGGTCATAGCCAAGGGCTGTGATTGTATGGGTTCCATCTTAGAATTGGAAGTAGTAACTTTTAATTCAATGGAGTGGTCAATTGTGATAGTCAAAGATGATTGTGCATTTAGATCCTTGGATTGAGTGGAAGTATTCATGGACTTGGTAGTTCCGGATTTGTTTGTGAGACAACACTCGTAGAGGGAGGTTGTCGCTCTTTTGATATTTTTGTAGCTATCCCTTATGGATCCTTTTCCTTAGATTGAGCAACTACACTAGGTTGCTATTGCTAGATTTTCTATTTTGGTTTGGGTGACAAAGGTTCTTGGTTTTGAGGAGACTTTGGTTGTTTTGAAGAACCAACAAAAACCTAGGGTTGTTTCTTATCAATACTTGAGGGCTTTATCTCATCTATCCTTGGAGTTTTTGTTTTAGCTTGACAACCTCACATGGAAGTGGCTCCTTTGGCTCTAGCTTTTCCTCCTTGCTCAATGACTTTTTAGACACTACTAGTTCCTCGTGTGGATTAGCAGCAACTTCAAGTGGTTGCTGTTTTGGAATTGTGGGCTCGAGTGTCACACGAACTAGCTCATCAGTCCTCATAACTTATATGGTGTTGTCTCCTCAAGTATCTTGGTCCATGACCTAGATCTGTGTGTAGGTCTCTTTTTCTTTCTCTTGGATTTGGATGGGACTTGGTCTATGGTCACTGGAGGTAGCTTTGCGGGTGGTTTTGGTAACCAAATCCAACAATTTCACGCATAAAACTTGTGCGCACAGAGCAATGCTTTGGGCACCCATCGCAGCCTTGTGCTAGCTCTCCATCGATGCTTCCGATTACTTGCTCTAAATCTCTTCCCCCTTCTAGATGCAGTTCTATTCCCAACACCTTGAGAAGCTGTGGTAGTGTTTCTAGCTATGGTCTTTCCTTTGCTTCCAGGAGGGTTCTTACTGAGTGATTCTCTTCTGTTCTCGCATGTCTTGAGTAGTTCAATAAGAACTCTCTGGCTGTCCTCTCTAGGTTTTTGATCTGACTCTTCGAGACAAGCTTCTTGTCCTTCTCTAGAGAAGAGACAAGGTCTCCTTTGTTGAAAGTAGTGACTATCTCCATGTTTGGTAAGCTTAGGTGTAGAAGAGACAAGGTCTCCTTTGTTGAAAGTAGTGACTATCTCCATGTTTGGTAAGCTTAGGTGTATACGGTGTGCTTCATGGTCCCTAATGTAAGTGGTTGCACACTTGAAAGGTCTTTCAAGCAATACTTACTTTCCCATATCTTCTTGATTTGGAAGCACATAAAACACTGGACATGCTTTCAATGTCAATAGTCAAGAGAATTTTGCATCATCCTAGGAGGGAATAGATTGATCCTCCGTACAACTTGATAGCTACATTGGTGCGGGGGACGAGTTCATGTTGTCCAATCTTAGCTGATACCTCATAGGTCAAGATGTTGTAATTTCAACCTTCATCTATGAGAGTGTCAATGACAAGCTCTCGTGTTTGGCAATTAGTTTGACCCTTATATGCAGGAGGAATTAACTCTTCATCTTTTAGGTTAGGGTTTGTGGCTTGGACATTTTAGATATTAGGCATGGTAGACCTAGTTAGGGTACTACATGAAACCTTATGTATTGGATAGTCATGTTACATGTGAGTGATGCTGTACTCAATGCAGCTAAGGTCAACCCTTGGAAATTTATCCATCACCATCCGATCTACTAGCTATGGGCTAGGCTCTTATGTTACTAGCTCTTGCAATATGTGAATGAATAGATGGATGGGAATATTCACTTGTTTGTGTTGACTCATTAGGTTTTAGGAGGTCGATTCCACTATGAGGCACATCAATAGAGTATAAGACTCTTAATAGCCAGATGACAAAGTTTGCAACTCTTCTTGCAATGGTATCATGTGGTTCTTGGTGTGGATGTTCTCGTTCAACTCTCTAGGCTTGTTAGTTCTTCTTGGATTTTGCAACTTTGTTTCTTGGAGTTCCTATCCTTCAAATTTGTCTCTCATTGGTCAATTGGTCTTGTGATCTTGCACTAAGCGCAAGTGGTGAAATTATGGGCTCAGTGGTTGCTTCTCCTCTCAATTTCTCCGATCTTGGTACTTTCTTTGAATGGGGTTCAAAATGATTCAAAGGGGGCTTAGGACTTGTGGCACATTGGTAGACAATATTTTACTCATCGGGCCCTTGCAATGATTGGAATGGGGCACATGATGATGGTGGCTTGGTTGATGGACAATTTCCCCCCCTCCTAATGACTTGCATTGTGTCCTATATGTAGATGTGAAAGTGCGTGTTGTGGTTGTGCACTATGATCCTAAATGACCTAAGATAATGTCAGTCTAGTGTGTGTTGCTGAGGTTGCCTAGGTGCTATGTGCAATGTGTGCTAGGTCCTTGCAACATGACGAGGTGGTTACTTAGTTTAACAAGATCTTTGTTGAGTTCTTAAGTCATTAAGATATTTAATTCAAATTCTTGACTTCAAAACCTACAAGTTATCAAGGCACTTTGCAACACTTTGATTCAAAAACTCGCAAGAGTGAGGTGTGCAAAATCAGGCTTTCTTGCTTTCTAGTGCAATGTGCATGGGTGCAAGCAATTCCTCATAGTATCACAACCATGTCATCCTAACAGATGGCACTTTGATGCAAATACATAAAGCAAGAGGTTCAAATTTAGAATGTGAGTAAGAGAAGTATGAGTGAGCCTTGAGGCATAGTGTGTGTAAGTGGGAGTGTGAGTGATTGAGAAGTGGGAGCTCACGCTTGACTACCAAGACCCATAGACCTCTTATTGTTTCAACCGTTTCAAGTGAGCTCTAATGGCTATCACCCATCTGACATATCTCCAATCCTACAAGTGTACTGACCTTCCCTTGATGCCTGAATGAGTAGCCTCCTCTCTCAAGCACTCCCGTAGCTCTACGATCCGTGATGCGAGCTCAAGCAAGCTCAACCATCTACAGTCTAGCTCCATCCACCATAGCCGCACGCGCGAGACAAGAGAAGAGAAGAGAAGAGAAGAAGAGAGGAGAAGATTGTCATGAAGGAAAAATACAACATTAATATTTGCACCTTGGATTAATTCCAGCCTTTGTAAATTTAGCCCTAGCCTATGTGTACATGTGTGAACATCCCTTAAGTTTGGAAGAGGGTTAGAATAAAAGGGATTAGAGGCCAAAGGCAAGACATCTTTTGATCATTCAATAATCTTGGCTTTACCATTTTCTTGGAGTTAGCTTCTTCTTAGCTTTGAAGCACTCAGCCATGGCCGTCATGTATTCTTGAAACCCCAACCATAAATACATGATGAGGATGTCTTGGTGCAATAGATTTGTTAATTCTTTGTTGTAGCTTAGTTAATTTTTCAATTTCAGTTAGATTTCATTCCATGGTTGATTGCTTTCATTACATTGGTATCAGAGCCATAGCTTAGATCCTTGCAGAAGTCATTTTCAAGTACTAGATTCAGTTTCCTAGGCTAGAGAGAGCAAACCATAGTTAGAAATTTGAGTGACAGGACTTGACAGGACATGAAGGATTCAAACCGGAGTTACATGTGAAAGTCTACTACAAATAGGGATGAAGATGGTGATTCTTGGCATTAATAATGGAAGAAATGGAGGGCTCCAGCCAAAATAGCAGGGCGTGATCAAGATTTGAGCCAAAAACTGGGGTAAGTGGACAAACTAATGGTTACAGGACATTTTGACTATGGTTACTTTTGAGAAGGAAGGGTTTCTTCTTCTCTTTCCTCATTCCTTCAAGCTGCCATACAAACTGCCATGGACATTTCTTCTCAGATCTTCTTCCCACGACATCTAATGCTCAAATGGCTTATGTAAGAGTGTAGTATGGGTCTTAAGCTACCTATGGAGTACCTACATGCCTCATATCCACCACGTTTTCATCACGTGATGTAAGAGGATGTATAGCAGCAGTTTGTGTTTTTTTTACAGCCCCCCCCCTTCGTGATCAGCAAACGTGAGGCAACCAGAGCTTGTACTCTTCATGGGATGATCAAATGGAGTGCAACTATGAGTATACATCATCTTCTACTTGATCTTTCACTCCTTTTGGAAGATGGGAGCTTTCTCAAACCCTAGGTATGGAGTTTTATGACAGTTTTGGACAGCACTCAAATTTCTCAAATTTCTTCATCAAGATCAAAGGGTTTTTGCTCTATTATACTCCCTGAGGCTTCTACATACATCCTAGTACCAACATTGATTGATCTTGAAGCTTGAAGCTTTGATGGAGCTTGGATATGGAGATTGCAAACTCTATGCATAACAGTTTGGGACATCATTAAAGATTCCTGAAATTTTTAAAGCAATTCATGGGGCTTTTGTGGGCAAAGCATCTCTAAAGCTTCCTCAACCATTTCCCCTCAAGAATCCATCAACATTGGACCGACATTGAAGGAGATTGAAGCCAATGGAGGTCTAGGTGTTTAATGGACAGCATGAAGCTTTTATGCCATTAAATTTTGGCATTCCCTCTCAAATTTCGGGATCTCTTGGACACATTGAAGCCCTCTCTATTACCTATTGCAACCTACTTCAAGTAGAGAAGGTAATTGGTGTTCATCAACCCTCATTTGGAGCATTCATGGAGTCATGGAGCTTTCATGGGATTAATGAAGCTGAAGCTTATCAAGGAAGGGATTATCCTTGAATATTGAAGATCTCTTGGACTGATTTTAGACGGATTATCAAGCTCAGCTCACCTATGTCAAGCATTATGGATTGAAGGTCATTCCATCAACAATGCTCTTCTCCAATCAATTAAATGAGGTACTCTAATCACTCTTAATTTCTCTTTCCATCCAATTGCTGATCTCATTTCCAATTGCTGAAGAGAAATAAGAGGATTAATGAAGCTTTCATTCATAGCTTAATGCATTACATGAAGCCTATAGGTTATGTCAGTCATTGTCTTTGCTAAACCTTTTCAATTTACTGAAATGGCCATCTCTAAATGTCTCAAACTCTTCCATAATGAATGAGCATTACCCATCTACTTTCATTCACTGAAATCAGTAATTTCTTGAGCTTCATTACTCAATCTTTATTGCCTAACCCTGACATGAAATTGATTGCCTATTTTTCCTCTTGATCATAAGAAAATCATTACCAATTGGTAAGTGAGAAAAGCTTTGTAAGCAGTGAGTCACTGCTGAGGTAAATACCTCTCCATTTCTCATTTACATTTCGGCCTTTTCAATTCCAATCTTGCATATCATGAAAAGGGCAAATGAAAGGCAATTGTATTTCCTTCCTATTCCATGCATATCATACTGATTTTTAGAGCTAGAATTCACTTGCCATGTACTTGCCCACCAGGAAAAGTGGATGCCGGGCGAGTCGGTAGGACAAAAGAGAGGTGACCCTCCCCTACCGACGAGGACCCTGAAGGGGAGCGCAACCCGGCCCGAGAGGGAACTTTGCAAACCCCTTGGGTCTCGGATCCCACGTATTTTCAAGTTTAGGTGCATGTATAAATCTCAAAGGCACTTGAAATCAGCCTACAGCATGAGTTATGGGCAGTGAGTTCTTGAGATATTGGCAAATGTATGGTATGGCAAATGTATGAAGACATATGGCTACAGTAAAATGTATGCATCCTATGGTAAAGACACTATGGTTTAGCATTAAAGTTTGGAACAGAGTATGTATACATACCCTCATTAAAGATTGCAGTCTACATTGAGTTAGACAGCCATTTTACTGGTTACAGAGGTCATTTTCAGTATGGGCAGACGTATGAGACTCTCCTACAGGGTTATGAAGTTGGTACATTCTTGGTATTGATGGTACAAGCCATTAATTGACTAGAACAGGGTATTCACTGCCTGCAGGAATTTTCAGACAGCAACAGAAAATCCCTTACAGAAATTTCTGTACTCATCCGTTTTCTGCACTTGATAGATCGTTGGATAGAGGGCTCTTCAAGCTTTGAACAGAGCCAGAGACCTCGTAAATTGGAGCTCTAGAAGTAAAGATAATCAAGTTTTTCTACTGCAGGAAATTCAGGACAGAAATCAACCCATGGCTAGGAATAAGAAGAGAGACCCTGTTTTGGATACTATCAATGAAGAATTGAAGGAATATCAACATGAAAGGGATGAACATCAACAGGAAAGGGGTGAACATGACACTTCTCAAGATGCCATTTACCGAATGCATTATGAGAACGATGAGGTCGATGCAAGTTCCACCCACTCCCCTACCAATCAACCCATAGAGACGTCTCATATCTCAATGAATTCAAACAGTTTTCAACAATTGTCAAATGACATAAAGGATATGAAATCATGTTTCGAGGGTATGAGGTTGGGTATCGACAAGCTTGTAGCACTTCTTGGTGAGAAAATGTTGCCTACAGTTGGTCTTAATATCCCACATCCTCATAGGGTTGAAGAACCACCTAAACCACTTACTCCTAAGGTGGTAGGTCAATTTGAAGTTGGAGAGTCATCTAAAGCTAAGGATTTTGTTCAACCCACTTCACTTCAGCCACAATTCCATCAACAAAAGGGTCACTTTCAGCCACATGGGCAGGATCTTCAAGAAAGAGTGCAAAGAAACTCAAAGCATGATGAAGACATCCATGGGTGCAACTCTTTCTACAAGCAATTTTACCCTCAAGAAAATGTTGGTGGCTATGAGCAAGGGCATGTTAATTTAGCCCCAAACTCTTATGGGCAGCCACATGGACATGTGAATTCAGACCCAAATGCTTTTGGACAGCCACAACATAATTTCTCTACTCAAGTGCAGCCCAATAGGCCAAGTCCCATGTTAAATCATGGTTGGAATCAGCAAAATAATGGGCAGCAACCACCTTTCAACTCACCTATGCATGGACAACCTCCCAATGTGAGCAACACATACTTTCAGCCTCAAGGACATTGTTTCCAGCCACAAAGTCATGGTATGCATTATGGACAGCAAACTCCTTATGCGCAAGGGCATAGAAATAATGAATATCCTAGGCAAGGACCTTTTGGGCCACAACACCATAGTGGGCAGCAGCACCCTAATGGACAACCTCCTCAATACGAGAGAGAGTACAAGGAGAAAACAATTATCTCAAACTTCAAGGGAGAGAACCCTTCACCCACGGAATTGGAGGAGTGGTTTGACAAGTTAGAGATGTATTTTTCCCTTTACCCAAGGCCCGAGAATGCCAAAGTAAAATTTGCAGCTCTTCATCTAGAAGGCTATGCTCACACTTGGTGGAGATATATGGCGAGGATGGGACATGACTTCTTGTCTTGGGAGGCATTGAAAAATGCTATGATTGAAGTCTTTGTTTCTCCTATTGAAAAAGAGCGGTTAGAGAAAAAGTGGTATGCACTTGAGCAACGTGGTCTCTCGGTTAGAGAGTACTCAAATCAGTTTTTGAACCTCTCGATGTATGTTCATGGGGTTTTCGATAGTGCCAAGTTGAATAAATACATATTTGGTTTGGAACCTATTCTTTCTTCTGAAGTTGGAGCCATGAATCCTACATCCCTACAAGCTGCCATTCAATTGGCTGAACGTTATGGGCAGAAATACAAGGGTTTTCGGCCAAAAACAGGGCATTCTTTTCAGCCTACGCAGTTCCCAAGGACATCAGGCCATTATGGGCATGCTAAAACTAATTTTCAGCATATTGGGAAGCCATCAAATACTTTCAGCAATACCTACAGCAAGATACCCACTTTTCCTACTGTGTTTGGGTCAAAACAAAGCAGTAATTTCAGACCTAATGCTGAAAATAGATTTGATGGAAAGAGGACTGATATAAATGCCAAAACTTTAGCCCCTACTCAAGGCAAACATGTATCGAATGACAAGCTCAAAGATATGTATGCTAAAGGTCTATGCTACAAATGTGGAGAGAAATGGTCACCCGATCATAAGTCCAAATGCAAGGCCAAAAATATGAAGATTAGCATGATCATCGAGGATGATTCCGATGTTGAATCTATTGAAGGAAGCTTGGCTCAGCTTGATGTCACAACAACTCAAGAAGAGGTGCATGAAAATGAAGAGAATGGCCATGATGAGTTCTATGATCCGATGGATGGGTTTCCTTTCGACCCGGGTGGTCATTATTTGGATGATTCATGGACTGATTTACATCCATCGCTATGTGCCATATCAAGTGATGCATGGAGTGGTTCAAGAGGGGATAATACCCTACGCCTTAAAGGTCAAATCAAGGGAAGGACCGCTCATATACTCATAGATACGGGAAGTACACATAGCTTCATTAATGCTAAGTCACTCAATGGGCTGAAATTGAATACGCATGAAATGCCTACATCACTCAAAATCCAAGTGGCAAATGGAAATTTTGAGATGAGCAATCAATGCTGTCCAAATGTACCTATCACCCTTTCCCCATTGTGCACTACATCAGTGAGCCTAATTGCATTAGAAATGGGTCCCATTGATATAATACTTGGCTGCAACTGGCTGAAATCTTTGGGCAGATTTACCATGGATCTCAACAACATGGAATATGGACCCATGTCTTTGTAATTTGCTGAAAGAGTATGATGATATTTTTCAGCCACCTACCTCTCTTACTCCCAAAAGAGAAGTAGATCATCCCATTGACTTGCTGCCCAATACAAAGCCCATCAACAAACCACCATATCGTCTCTCCAAAGTGGAAAGAGAAGAGGTAGAACGCCAAGTCAAAGAGCTTTTGGAAATGGGTCTCATTAAGGCAAGCCAATCACCTTTTGCTTCTCCAGTCCTTCTTGTGAAGAAGAAAGATGGCTCCTTTCGAATGTGCATTGATTACCGCGATCTCAACAAGGTCACTATCAAGAATAGGTATCCAATACCTAGAATAGATGATCTCTTACATGAATTGAAGGATGCCAAGGTGTTCTCCAAAATTGACTTGAGATTAGGATATCATCAAATACGCATGAAGGAAGGGGATGAATTCAAAACAACCTTCAGGACGGAGAGGGGTCTTTATCAGTTTATGGTTATGCCTTTTGGGTTATCAAATGCTCCAGCCACATTCCAGTCTCTCATGAATAAGATACTTCAGCCATTGCTCTTTAAAACAATTTTGGTATTCTTTGATGACATTTTGATCTATAGCAAGAATAAAAAAGACCATTTGCAGCATGTAAAAGAGGTCTTTGACATATTGAGGATACACAAACTGTTTGCCAAGGCCACTAAATGCTCTTTTATGACAAAGGAAGTGGAGTACTTGGGTCATATAGTGGGAGAAGATGGAATCAAAGTGGATCCTAAGAAGGTTCAGTGCGTCAAAGAATGGCCTACACCAACCAATGCCACTTCATTAAGAGGTTTCCTTGGTTTGTCATCCTTTTACCGACGGTTTATGAAGAACTATGCTCATGTTGCAGCTCCTCTTATACCGATCGGCTGAAAAAGGAGGCCTTCTTTTGGGATAAGATCGCTGATAAGAGCTTTAATGAGCTGAAAGAATTGCTTGTTTCAGCACCCATACTAGTTTGCCCTAACTTCTCCAAGACTTTTACCATTTATGCAGATGCCAGTGGTAGAGGTTTGGGAGCAGTTTTGGTACAGGAGCATGGTGTCATTGCATTTGAGAGCAGAAAATTTGATGACAAAGAGAGAGAGATGCATGTTTATGAGCAGGAGATGCTTGCTATTTTACATGCAATCAAGAAATGGCGCCACTACCTCTATGGGACACACTTCAAAGTCAAAAGCGATCATAGGGTCTTGAGATATTTTCTCTCGCAGCCCAATCTTTCTCCCAAGCAAAAGAGATGGTTGGCCACTTTGCAATCATATGATTTTGAAATATCATACATGGCTGGCAAGGATAATGTGGTGGCTGATGCGTTATCAAGAATGTGGGCATGCAGTCTATCTACTGTGTCTATCATCTATAAGGATTGGATTGAAGACATTCAAGAGGAATATGTGCTTGATGATCATGCTGCCCATATTTTACAGAAATTACAGCAAGGGTGTGATGCTGAATTTCCTAATTTTAAAGTGCATAATGGCCTCTTATGGTTTAAGGGTAAAGTGTACTTGATTCCCAGCAGTAAATTCAAGTTGAAAGTGCTTCAAGAGATGCATTCATCACCAATGGCTGGTCACTTGGGCCTTTTCAAGACGTTTGATAGAGTTCATCAAAGCTTCTATTGGAAAGGTCTATGGAAAGATGTTAAAGAGTATGTATCTCAGTGCTTGGAGTGTCAGCAAAATAAGGATTCCACTCTATTACCAGCTGGCTTACTTCAGCCTTTACCCATACCTACGGGCAAAAGGACAGATATTTCCATGGATTTCATAACGGGATTGCCTACTACCAGTCATGGATGGAAGAGTATCTATGTGGTAGTTGATAGATTGACCAAATCAGCCCACTTTATCCCAACTAAAGTCCAATATTCAGCAAGGCAAGTCGCCGAGCAATTTATGGAAGGTGTGTTCAAACTACATGGTATGCCTATGAGAATAGTATCATACCGTGATTCGAAGTTTATGGGCAACTTCTGGAAAAGTCTATTCTCCTCTATGGGTACTTTCCTCACTCCTAGCATGGCCTATCACCCTCAGACTGATGGGCAAACAGAGAGAGTTAATCATTGGGTGGAAGTGTACTTTAGGCATTATTGTCATGACACACAAGCTTCATGGGATCGTTGGATCCACCTTGCTGAATTTTGCTATAATAACACGCATCACATGAGCATTGGGATGTCTCCGTTTGAAGCTCTTTATGGGTATAAAGTCCAACTTCCATCAGTTTTATTCCATGAAGACATCAACCCACAAGCAAAGGAAGAGTTGGAAAGAATGGAGTTGCTCATGAGGCAATGCAAGGACAGCATAAGGAAAGCACAAGACGTAATGAAGGTCTATGCTGATGAGAAAAGAAGACATTTAGACTTCAAGGTTGGAGATTGGGTATTTCTCAAAGTGCCCAAGACGCATTATGCTTCATTAAAGGGTGGGAATAACAAGCTTGTTCATAGGTTTTATGGGCCATATTTGATTTTGGTCAAAATTGGAGAGCTTGCTTATAAACTTCAGCTACCATCCTCCACTAGAATACATGATGTATTCCATATTTCACAGCTGAGGAAGTATGTTGGGCCCGATGTACAAGTATTGGAAGAGTTACCACCATTGGATGAGGCAGGACTGATCATATATGAACCTGAAAGCATTATTGGAAAGAGAGAGAAAGTTCTCAGAAATCGTACTCTCATTGAGTATCTCATTAAGTGTAAGAATTTGCCCATTGAAGAGTCTTCTTGGCAACCATCCACTTATGTCAGTAAGTTTCCTTGGTTATTACAGGATGATATATGATGCAGTATGCAGTGACTGTGCAGAGACAGCTTGTTGTATGAAATTTTTGCAGACAATAAAACTGTCCTAACTTCATCAAAAATTGATTCTGATGTTATGGGGTGATGCTTGGGAGTGTATACTTCGTTTCCACACCTCATACGCCTTATTTGGACCAATATATCAAAAGTTATGGCAGTTTTAGTGAATCAGCCCTGTTTGGACAACATCCAGTTTTCTCACAGTTTGGCATGCAAAAGGTCTTCTTTTCAGGGACAGTGCTTTCTTATCATTTGGAAGATGAATGGGCATGATTACTATCATCCTTGACTTGGATTTAGGCCATTACTTCTTGGTTTTGAGGACAAAACCATCTTCAGGACGGGATGGTTTGTCATGAAGGAAAAATACAACATTAATATTTGCACCTTGGATTAATTCCAGCCTTTGTAAATTTGGCCCTAGCCTATGTGTACATGTGTGAACAGCCCTTAAGTTTGGAAGAGGGTTAGAATAAAAGGGATTAGAGGCCAAAGGCAAGACATCTTTTGATCATTCAATAATCTTGGCTTTACCATTTTCTTGGAGTTAGCTTCTTCTTAGCTTTGAAGCACTCAGCCATGGCCGTCATGTATTCTTGAAACCCCAACTATAAATACATGATAAGGATGTCTTGGTGCAATAGATTTGTTAATTCTTTGTTGTAGCTTAGTTAATTTTTCAATTTCAGTTAGATTTCATTCCATGGTTGATTGCTTTCATTACAAAGAGGGAGAGCTTTTCCACCACGGTCCCTCACCCTCACACACTCACTCCATCACACTCTCACACTCCCTCTCTCAAGCACAAGCACAAGCACAAGCAAGAGAAGAAGAAGAGAGCTACTTTTGCTACACACCAAGAATGAGCTTCTCATTCACTTTTTGAGTTTATATACAAGCCCTAAATCCCTTGGGCACCCATCCCCTTTTTTACATGACCGCGCTTCATAGCGCCCCCACCGCCACTCTCCACACCACCCATAGTGCCCAGATGTTGCTTTGCAGCATCTTTGTTTCCCTTCCCTCTACGAAACGCCTCGCAGATAAACCCCATTCACACCACCCACTAAAACCCCCCGCAGGCCCCCCTTTCCATGGGACACACAACCCCAACGACCCACCCCTATCCCCTTGTGATCCCTTTTCCTCCTTGGACCACACCAACATAGTCGGAATGCACAACACCACAATATCTTACCCCATCGCAGACCGTTCGCGTGCTGGTGCAAGTCTTGGATTTTTTTGCTTGTTGGAAGCGCTTGTTCATGAGCGAGGATGCATGCCTTGTTTTACCTGTGCCACGGAGTTACCATTCGCACAGAGCTGTTATCGAGTACCTTACTATCACGATTTTGATTATTTTATTTCTATAAATTAGAAAACTTGCAAAATTCATTTAAAAATTGGTAAAATGTGTAAAAATAAATAAAAAGTTCATTAAAATGTTAAAAAATAAAAATAAAAAGTTAAAAATTCCAAAAAAATACTTAAAATTTAAACACAATTTTCTTCATGTTTTTGACCATTCCAAACATATAGAAAATCAACAAAAAATATAAAAAAGGATAAGAAATAATCGTGGTTTTTTTAAAAAGGTTTATAACCTTATAAAATCTCACCCATTATTAATAACTTTATTAACATGAATCCTTCATTATATTTAATTCCCCTACACTATACATGCCCTTTTTAATAAACGCGATTTGTGGGGATGGGTTATGGTAAAATCTTGTCTATTGTCTTTTGTTGTTGATGGTGGTTAATATTTTCAGTGCCATGTCAATGTGATCAGTTTCTTTGAGATTTTCTCTTTTTGTCTTGGTTATATGGACGTGCTAGGAATACGACATGTCTTGTTATTTTTCTTTTTTGCTTGATACGGGGATTCAGGGTGTCTAATTATATTGCATTGCATAAAGCTTTCGATCGCATGTGTGTAGAGGTCATGCCATATTTTTCCTAGGATGTGGATTGCTTGGAGTGGTTAGTTAGTCGGTCAAGTCTGTGTTAGTTTATTCCGATTGATATCTTATTCCTATCATGTTGTTTTGCAAGCATTCATTGTGATTGTCTTTGATTATGGTTTATGTGTAATCCATCTGAATGGCGCCTTGTAGTCCTCCTCTAGTTCAGTACGTTATGTTGGTGTCTCTAGGATTTCTTATGCTCTCGAGGTTTCCATGTTCTCCTGAGGCTTTGTTATTGCGTCATGGTTCTCCTAGATGTGATTAGTATAAATTTATCACCCTGTTGTGACAGCATTGTATCCACTCTTGATTGATCAATGCGAGTTCTATTGTCAGTGGATTGAGTGTTGTAAGCAACCGTTGATGGTAACGACTACGTTGATTTTTCAGAGCACATAGATGTGTCTGAGGTTTCACCACTATTAGGGGAGACATCAAAGGGTTCATTGGTGGATGGACTCGATGCTTTATTCCTCAGCTCTCCAGTGCTCTTGGTCTCAATGTTCTTGAGGTCCACAACCACTTGTAACTACTGTTGTTTTCGCTAATTTCTCCTCTTTTTCTTGGTCATTAAAGGTGTATCTCTCAACGACTCAGGTCCCTAGACTAGGTCAACCGTTGATGTGCTTGGTTGGGCCTCAGTATTCTCTTTCTCTAAAGTGTCCTCATGGGACATAGTTGCACCCTGCTGGACAGCCTTGCTAGGTTAAGTGGTCAAATGCGCCATTTCCTTGGCCATATCCTTGAGAGGTTTCTCCTCAAGCCTAGGCTTTAGATGCTTCGGAAGTGCTAGAGCTGTCAAGGATGTTGGTTGCGGCACCTCCTCCATAGGTGAACTACTAAAGACACGTTTCACAAGGGGCATTGTCACGGCCAAGGGCTGTGACTGCTGTGATCCCCAGTTGGAAGTAGTATCAGCTATTTTAGTGGACTGGCTACTGCTAGTAGATTGCAGTGTCAAGTCCCTAGGGCGATAGGAAGTGGTCGTGTCTTTTGTTGCCCTTTGAGCATTCACTTGTGTAGATCGAGCATGAGTTGATCTAGCCACATTAGGTTGCATAGGCATATCCTTCGGCTGAGAGCTATGGATGGTGTCAT
Source organism: Lygodium microphyllum (assembly GCF_053477565.2). NCBI lineage: Eukaryota > Viridiplantae > Streptophyta > Polypodiopsida > Schizaeales > Lygodiaceae > Lygodium > Lygodium microphyllum. The sequence goes on along the minus strand of NC_141148.1, from coordinate 15,088,787 downwards.
GTCCCACCTCTTGGACATTTGGAAGCTTAGATGGAGATAGAGATTAGGCTTGAGCAGCCGCCCTTAACGACTACTGTTGTGCTTCCTGTGTCTGTTTGGGAAAAGAGGGTGTAGGAGATCTAAGACTCTTAGGTGGACTTGGCACTGGCTGAATGATTTGCTCCAGGCTATTAGACGATTGTGCCTTTTGCTTTGTTGAGAAATCATCCTTCTCACAAGCAGCGTTGTGCCTCTGGTGCTCATTATCCTCTTGGGAAGTCAAAAGCTCCTTGAGCACTAGTGGTCTTTGTGCACGCTCCATGGTTACATATGACATTTGCTTACTAAGCATGCTAGGCTGAGGCTCTTTCTTTTGAACACTCATGTTTGGTTTCTTACCTCGAGACCTAGAGTTTCTCTTAGATTTCCTCCTGTGCTTCATTACTTTTGATGCAATCTGGCCTTCAACTAATAGAGGTGGTTTAGCAGGGGGTTTTGGTACCCAAATCCATTTATTACTTGCATAATACCCTCGAGCACGTAGCAATGCTTTGGATATCCATCTCGGCGTTGTATTGGCTTTCCATCGATGCCTTCGTCTATAAGGCTTGGGCTTCTTTTGGGGTCTTCTACGATATTTGTAAGTCCAAAGCCCATCCTTGGCATTGTCTCTTGACCTTCTTGTTTTAGGCATGGCCTCACTCACTGGTTCTCATTGTTCGACCTGTGCTTGTATCAACTCTTCCAACAATTCCTTGCTCTCGTTAGTAGGGTTGACTATTATGTCATCACCTTCCTTAACTTTCCCTCGAGGTTCGATGAGGTCACCCTTGCTAAAGGTTGTGACTATCCTCACACTGGGTAATGTCAAGTGTATCCTATGTGCTACATAGTCGGCCTCACACTTAGTCGCCCTTTTGAAGGGTCTTCCTAGGAGGGTTTCCTTACTGTAATTAGCACTATTTGGAGGAACATGAAATAGGATAAGCAAGCTTTCAGTTTCAATTTTTGCAAGGATTTTACACTTGCCTGTGAGTGCTTGTGGGTGTCCCCCGTAAGGGCTAAGAGTTACATTAGTCGGTGTGAGCTATGGTTTGCCTAGTAGGGTCCATGCTTCATAGGTCAAGATATTGAAATCCGCTCCTTCATCAATTAGAGTATCGATGGTATGCTCTCTTTTCGCGGTGAGTTTGACCCTAAGATAAGCAAGTGGTACTATGTCTTCATCTTCCGGGTCTTGGCTTGTAAATTTAAGCCTTTTGACAAATGCCCTTGAGTCCCCAACTGCACGACCAGATGTGGATTCTCCACTGGTGTCTTGGATCGTCAGTGCAATGCTATTCAAGGAGCATCTATCATCAGGACTGTCATATCTAGTCATTCTCGCTATTGTAGCTTGATGTTGTTGCTTTTCGCCTTGACTAGATGCAGTTCAAATGCAACATGTATGTGTTTTTGCAGTGTGGCCTTTTTGTCCTTGTTGGCTAGATGGGCCCATTGAGGTTCTAGGGTCTTTGTTTGTCTCTGTTCGGGTATGGGCTTTTGGTTGCTCTTTTGCAAGTGAGGATCCATGCTCGTGTAGAGCCATTACTACATTAGGGTCTTTTTTGGAGGACCTGTCACGGCACGTGTTTTCTCTCCAACCTACTTGGGGGAGGTGCGGAGGGGGCAGAGCCCCCTTTGCGGGGGTCCAGGGGGGCAGTCCCCCCAGCCCGCAGGGCCATTATGGTAAATGCCATGCGCAATTTGAAGGACTGTTTTTGTCAAGTTTTGAACTACTTGCTCTAGATTTCAGCCTAGTGATAGATCTATGAGGTGGTTTCGGTTCTATATGGTCTCTTGGTCAGTTTCAGGGTCTATAGGTTAAATATTAAAAAAATCTAAATTCGGACCAATAGGTTCGAATTGTAGGGTTCGAGTGCCCAATTCGGGCCATCTGAGGGCCGAGTAGAAAGGGTCGAATGTAATTGGTTCAAATGTCAAATTTGGCCAGTCCGAGTCTAGTTGTCCGAGGGCCGAGTGGGCTGAGGGCCGAGTCAGGTGGGTCGAGGGTCGAATCTGGTGGGCCGAGTCAAGTGGCCGAGTGCCGAATTTCGAAGTTGGTCCGAATGCTCAATTCGAACGGGCCGAGCGGTGGGTGTCCTTGTTGAGTGGGCCGAGTCAAGTGGTCTGAGTGGTAGTGGGCCGAGGGCCGTATGGCCGAGTGGTCCAAGGGCCAATTCTGGGACTCGGCCTAGAATCGCCGTCACTCGGACATGCCGAGCGCGGCGCGTTTTTTCATCGGACTTTACAAAATTCACCACTTCGAGCATTGGTAGCCTTCCCACTGGTCGAGTAGCTCTAGATCCAACCTACTCATGTAGGGGGAGGTATAGAATTATATGGACTGGGCAAATAACTCTTGGATGGCTAGATCGAAGCGGATCTACGCGATGAAGCTTTCTCCCTCTCTCCTGCTCTCTTGAAACCCTGCAATGCACAATGTGGCCTTTCTTACCACTCTTGGCCCCTTATCACCCTGCCCAAGCATGTACTCACCTTAGTCTTGCCTCCCTTACTAACATTTAACCCAAATTTTCATTTTTAGCCATTCTTTTCCCTGTTTCAGCTTGTTATATAGCAACAAAAAACCCTACTGTTTGCTCCATTGTTTTGCTCCTATCCTTCCTAAATGTAAGAAAAAATCATAAGGAAAATACCTACACTACTCCATTATACTTTCAAAAGTCCAAAACAACAAAAATCTACTTGCTAAGGAGATCGAATACCTCTTCAAACTCCCTCGCTTCCTACCTATCTATCTCAAGCACCGGTTTGGGAAAAACCCTACTCCAATGCTCAATTCGAAGTGCGCAAGTGCTCAAGGCTTGAATCTGTTGGTCCCGGCAATGGAATCAAAATGTGAGAGCTTTCACTCAATCGCCAAGACCCACGGACCACTTATTATTTCAAGCATTCCAAGCCGAGCACTAATGGTTACCTCTCACATAGCCGATGCGCCATCCATATCTACGGGTGTAGTGAGCTTACCTTCATGCCGATCGAGTTATCTCCTCTCCCACGCACTCCAGTAGCTCCACGATCCAAGTGCAAGCTTCAAGTAAGCTCCACGCTCCAAGCTCCATAGCCATGAGCAAGAGAAGAGAAGAGAAGAGAAGAGAAGAGAAGAGAAGAGAAGAGAAGAGAAGAAGAGAGGAGAATATAAAGAGCTTCTCCTCCTCAGTCCCTCACCCTCACACACTCACTCCCTCACACTCTCACACCCCCTCTCTCAAGCACAAGCTCAAGCAAGCAAGAAGAAGAAGAAGATGAGGAGACCCACTTTTGGCCACATACAAGAATGAGCTTCTCATTCACTTTTCAACTTTATATACAAAACCCTAAATCCCTTTTGGGCGGTCATCCCCTTATCCCCTTTTTTACATGGCCGGCTGGCCCTTTTTCCCATTGTCCTCCTATCTTCCTAGCTTCCTTCCTACCGCCCGTCTATATTTACAAATTGCATAGGTGAGAGCCTGGTGCTCCTTAAATTAAATCACGATGCGCTTGCGCTCTTTTACAAAAGTATCGACTTGCGCTTTTCCTTGTGTGCCTTTTCCCTAATTTAGGACTTTTTTGCGCTTCTCGTGTTTCTAGATTTTTCTAGGCACGCCTTCGTCTTCTGTTTTACTTTGCCTTGGCCTTTGTCTTCAGCTTTAGCTTTTCCAGATTTTCCACCTTATTCGTTTAACGGTTAACATTAGATTTTCCACCTTATTTGTCTGACGCGACTCATAGCCACCCATTTTTGAGAAGCCTTATAGAGCCTTTTATAAGTTCTTCCACTTATTGTCAACTCTCAATAACTAAATGCTAGAGAGAGTAGCTAGCTTTTGAGCCACCCCACTCAAGCACTAAACCCAAGTCCATGTCTTAGAGTCATTGATTCTATCATTAAGTGAGTGTACCCACCAACACTATAAGGAAATGGAAGCATAGTGACAGCCATTTCCCATGAGATGTAGTAGTGTCGCTATATATAATGATGCTTAAGGATGCATATTGCAATGCCAATAGAGATGGTATACTAAGAAAAGAAAAGCACTCAAAGTTGAGTATGGCTCTAGCCTATATTTAATGCAGCCACCTATTGCTAGACACCTCCAAAATGTTGTCACCTGATCAACAATGCTATTGCAAAGAGCCAGATGAGCCAATAATATATAGATGAGGAGTTGCAAGAGATCTTCACACATATGTCTCCAAATCACATCATGCACTTTAGGGATATAGAAGACTAGGATCAATGTTTGGGCATTCTACATGTTCTGCCTCGGCACACTCCAACATGTTCATCTCTAGCAAAGTATAGTCGATGTTCTAGGCTAGCTATTGAGGGAGACTTAGAAACACCTTGATTGACCAATGGAGATGGTGGTTGTGATGGATGCCTCGGGGAGCTGCAAATTTTCTCTCCTCCTCGTTCTAGGGGGTATTGCTAAGATACAAATGTTATGACCCCACAATCAATTGCTACTCCTCACTCCCGTGCTGATTCTAGTGAGGGTGGCTTAGGTGTGTACTAGGGAGATATTGATGCAATGTCCTTCTCTCATTGGTTGAGTGGAAACTTATCACCTATGAAATTTGCTACACATATAGACACATCATCACTCTTGTGATATTAAGTTTTGCTCAGTTGTTTGCAGGTGGCACTCTTATGAGTGCTACTCTAAGAGATGCCACCCTTGTAGGTATGCCAAATATACACGGGTCTCCTAGTTATGCTTAGGAGCATAGTCGATGTGGAAGAGGGTGCACCTTAGACATATCCCACAAGGGTAGGGGTACTTAGTGGATGAGAAAATCAATACCGTGCTTATAAATGATAAGGGGAGGAGGGTGCTTCACATATGAGGGACTTGTGCCAACAAGTTTTTAGGGTCAATGCACTAGATCATTAGAAGAATATACTAGAGGCAAGCAAGAACTACATGATAGCATCCTTGCGCATGAAGAGTTTTCATTACCTACATCAGTTGATTGGTTCTCCATTGGATGGTTGTATGTGTATCTATATGTCATATAGGCAGTTAGATGTGCACATGGTAGTCATGAATGGCTCACAAAGCTTGAGTGGTTGGACCTAGCGGATTAGAGGAGACTCAAGGACGAGGCTATGGACTCTCCAAGGTGATGGTGAAAATAGTGGAAGGTAGCACTAGGGCACAATTGGAGGTGGGTGTCATGCATCATCTTGGGAGTGGTTATCACATGACTTATTTAGATGACTTTATAGGTTGTCTATTAGTTATGTTTACTTTCCTATTTCATACACTCCTTGTAATAATAACCTTATTTCTAACGATGCTACTTTGTCTTTTTTGTTACAACACTTGATCACAAATCACATCCTCATTGGATCGGTGAGTTGATATGTAGAAAGAAACGGTCTTACTCCTATACTCATCAATAGATTATAAGCGCAATGTGGTCTAGTAAGTTATGCTTCTTTCATATTTCCAGGTTTTAGTTCTTGTGATGCATTGTGTACTTTAGATTTATCCGTGGTTGTTTATATTGAGAGTCCATTGATCCATTGCATCGAGATGAGCTCTCGGATAGCAAGGGGCTATAGCAATCACTTGGATTTATGGAGCATCCACCCCTTCCTTTTTTGGCCTTAGTCTCCATGCATACTTTTTTTATATAGCTGCCTTTAGATAAAATTCTCATCCTTTGTATGGACTCGCATTTTGTGATATTTATGGATAGATTTCTCTATTTTGGTTTTTCCTCCCTATTAGTCCATGTAGTTCTATGACATGCCATCTTGATATTGTACTGATTTGGAAATTGAATCAATGGACTCTTTTATCGTAGCATCTCATGATGTATGTTTTTGGATAATAGATATATATTTAATTTGTAAATGATTGTAACACACCTGCTCCTGTATACGCCCCCCCCAAAAAAAAAATTCAAAAAAAAAAAACACCCCCGCCATCGCCGCGACAGATGGTGAGGGGGGAAAAAGGAAGTTGATGTGGAGGGGAGAGTGGATGACGGTGATAAGAAAGGGAATGACGATGACAAGGGAAGGAAAAGGACAAGAGGAGTTAGCGTGGAAGGGAGAAAGCTGACATGGCGAGGGGAAGGAAGATGACAACAGCAGTTGATGCGGATGGGAAGGATGTGATGATTACGAAGAGGATGAGGATGAAGACAACGTCGATGAAGCCGAGGCCATGGGCCTACAAAACTCCCCGCTGCCATGCATATTAGGTGGTGGGGGAGACTATCACCACCCTACTCCCTTTCCACAGTCTCTTCCCCCACCCCAAAAATAAACCCCCCCTCCTATTATAAACTCCCCCCCCTTTGCCGTCGAGTTTTAAAAGGGATACCACCTTACTTCCCCCCCCCCCCCCCCCTCGTTGCCAAAAGAAGAGAGGGAGAGAGAGGAGAGAAGAAAAGAACGAGAAGAAGAAAAGGAGGAGAAGAGGAGAAGAAGAAGAGAAGAAGAGAGGGAGAGAGAGAGAGAGGAGAAGAGGAGGAGGAGGAGGAGGAGGAGGAGGAGGAGGAGGAGGAGGAGGAGGAGGAGGAGGAGGAGAAGAAAAAGAGAGAGAGAGAGGGAGGCGAAGAAGAAGAAGAAGAAGAGGGAGAGAGGGAGAGAAGAAGAGGAAGAAGAGGGAGAGAGAGAGAGATTCTTCCCTTTCCCTTCGAAGAGGGTAGCCACACGCATCTCTTTTCCCCCCGTGACTACGAACCTATACCTGTCTCGTGGGAATATCCTCCCACTCACAAACTCAACTTTCTCCCCAATTGGCCCACTAATTGAGCACAAGGTGCAGGAATCTTGTGCGACTCGCAAGGATCGAGGATGGCTTCCAAGCGAAAAACAATGTGAGTGGATGGAAAACCCACAACGAGCAACGAAGCCCCAAGCGAGGACATCACTACCCATCCAACTGTGGTACTAGTTGTAAGTAATGTATTTCCAAATTAATAGGTTCTTGCTTTGATTTTCCGCATGAGATGCATTAGACCCATGTTAAGTAATAGAGTGAACATGATCAAGGCTTGGACATATGGATTACTCACTAAGGATTGGAGAACGACAGTTGACTCGGTGTTTGACCAGGGCAATTGGTTTGCTTCTGTTCCGTTAGACATTCATCCTAAGGTTGCCCCACAATGTGGAGGGGGAGGGAAATGAAAGGGAGAGAAAAATAATTGTGATGTTAGAGGGGGCATAGGGCAAGTACATGCAAATGTCATGCAAACAAGACTAGGGCATGGAAAGAAAGCAAAAGATCTAGGGATGTCGCTAATAGTTTCTGCTAGACAGAAGTACTGTTTTGAACGGGCTGGCTCATACGGGAATAAGACATTAAAAAGGATAAACTGCATCGCAAGTGTTTGAAGGATTGCATGGCAAGCAGCTTAGCCTAGAAAAGAATCGTTATCAAGCTCTAGCCCTTTGTCCAAGCTCTCATTAATAGCTTATGTTGATAAATTGGGAGTCTTGATGTTGTGGGTAGTTAACACAAACGATGATCATAAGGGCTAAAACTGAGATACCTTGAGATCCACCATCCGATAGCTACGATGTTATCAATCCTAGTTAGGGACTAGAATGGATACAAATAGCTCTAGGCCTCAAAGGCAAATGAAGAGCTCAAGAGCTAGGAAACCCTAAGTCAATGCTTTTGTACTCAAGAATATTCGGTTATCAATCAAAGTAAGGGATTATTAGAACTCATGTCTTGAACAATGTTGAAACTTCGACATATGTCCTAGCCGAATGGAGGAAGTGTTTAAGTAATTTTTGCATAGAATTGCTTAGATCCCAATGGGGAGAGCAAACACGCGACGAAAGGTTATCATGACTATTCCTACAATGTTTGGAAAAGGATATCATTGTTTTGTGGATTGATTAGATAACGTCCTACATGCTTTTGCATTAAACTAATTGTGGGATGTGAATTGGATGATTATGTTTGATGGTAAATACATGGCAAGGGTCTGTAATGACAAGTTGCCATGAGAATACATGAATGTTCTTCTTGGAAGAGGTTATTAGGCTAATTGCCTTGATTGTGCTTGGTTCTTAATGGGATTAATTAAGGAAGGATATTTTGCATGGGTGAATAATCTCCAAGGTCACGCTGCATTTCAACCCAAGAGGGCATTGCTTGATTCACGGGCCAAAGGTCGAGTGGTGAAAAGGTCAACCACAGATGTTGTGTCTCACTCCTAGGACGCTTGGGGTCAGTGGAGCTCTAGACACCCCTTGCCGAGTCCGGAATGGAGTTATAGACTACCATGAATCCAACGTCTGGGGTGTTGGAAGATCCTATTCTAGATAAAGGATAGAAATTATGGTGCCATGTGATTTGGACCGAGTACTTCTATTGGATAGAAGGGATACATAATTCTCTTGTATGGGCAAGAGACAAATATTAACTGGAAAATAAGTTAAGGAACTTGTTTGTCAATAGGAATGTTTGTTTTGTTTATGTATCGGTGCTGTAAATTACGAATGATTAATTAAGGAAGTTTATTTTAAATGTCACCATAAATGTGATAGGATCTAATTAGAAAACTAAATCTATTAAGGGAAGCAAGTGGGCACAACCCTGACGGGTTAGGGTGGTCCCAGAGAACTGGGAGGCTTCTCACAAGGATTACCATTGTTTGACCTTTAGGTATGGCTAGGTTAGAACCCGATTCATGTCATTTAGGGGACCGAAATGGGACTATGCCCTACGGAAACATTTTCCAAGTACTTTTGGTTGAAAGGGTGGTAGGGCTACATGCCCCATGCCCATTTTTTTTCTCTACAATTGCCTCACAAATAAACTTGTAAGTGTTGCAATCTGTATCACAAACTGTTGCTAATGCATCCTTTTTCACTATATATAGCAAGTCATATAGCGATGGATTTGTAAAGATGCATATATTGATGTTTTTAACAAAGATGGGGCAATTTTTTGTATGAATAATTTTATCACTTTGAACATGAATATGGGGCCTATATGTTGTAGTGCAAGTGGGTTGATTAAGTTTAAACACATTGAGCATTCATTGTCTTATAAAAGTAATTGAGTCTATTACCCTAGAGTCAACCACACCAACTCAAGTTTGATCCTTTTGAGTCTTCTCCTATCCCAAATGCATCACTCATCCACTTGGAATACTAGTACCTCTCACACTCAACTCCCCACACTTAGCATAATCACACTCCGACTAGTGCTTGGCACTAAAGTGACCCAATGAGCTTCTTCTTGATCACAACCCCACTCACTTGAGTGCATAAGAATAGGCCATGCATTCGAGCTTTCCCACTTGAGAGCTATCCAAGCGTCATCTCATGCCAATCACGCCATGAATGGAGTCAATGTTCAAGCAAGCTCAAAGTTTCAAGGCCTTCACAGATAGATAAGGAAGGTTAAAGAGAGAAGGGAGTGTTTGAAATTAAGTTCTCTAAGAGAGATGTCTTTTCTTCTTTTCCAAGGTCTCCATCTCTGAATATTTTGAGTTGCATAATAACCTTGAAGAATCACCTCATGTGTTAAATTATTGATAGAATTTATTCACATGAATGGACTTGTTCATGTGGAACTTGACTCTGTAGAACCTACTCATTGTTAGGCACCCTGTTAGTTAAGTTACAAAGGTGCACACTTTTAGGCCCCTGGGTGTTTAGATGGCTCCATATATGCCATAGCCCATACAAACTCTCTCCTTTACATCACATATTCGTAGCACCCTAGCGCCCATAGGCACTATACATTTAAGTTTAGCCAACCCTCACTTACTAAAAGCACCCTTAAGAATTAGCACACTTATCTAGTATGCCATAATTAGGTAGTTAATGGTGTTGAGTGAGGTAGCATGCAAGTTTAAGACTAATGCACACCATCACACAGTAACACTTACACCCACACATACTACTTTGCCACTTATGCACATATACACTAGGCATACATATATGATCACACACCCTTAATCACATATTTGAAGGTGTAGGTCTTTCTCAAACACACCTACACTAAGAGTAGCCTACATCCAACACACTTCACACTTAGCCCAACACATTTATCCACAACCTTAGGGGCATTTTTAAGTATAGATTAGGGTTTTATAGACTCACATGGATATATAACCCATCACACACTTGCACTTCATTTTTAGGCACACCTTTTATTTCCCAATCCATTTGAACTTAGCTGCACATAGCCACACTTCTAAGTGTCCACATAAGCTGCATACTTGTTACATTGGCATAACCCTTTGTGTTGGACAGGCACACACCTCCTAGTGTCTCTTTATGGTATCCATAGAAGCCATCCCCCTAAGCAATTGCAAACCCTAGATACCCAAGCATAGCCTTTAAGCCTCATTAGGCAAACATCGATAGGGCACATATAATGACACTCATACACAACCGCTCATCTTGCCCATAGTTACATGCAACTATTTGACACTCTTAACCCTTGTTCACATGCACTAATTGCACACTTATACCACACCTAGTATGCACCCATACTTATGGGATGGTACATCACATTAGGCCACACTAGTGCATCTTTCACTCAGCTACACACCATAGAGCATAGCTACATTCGAGCATCTGCTTATTTACAAATAAAATATATGATCTAATTTATTGACAAGTGCAAATGGAATAAAAGATGCGGCTTTGTTAGAAACTATTATACTTATTAGCCCATATGCTTTTAAAACAAAATGAGAGAAAAATCAAAACTTAATCATGCTTGCTATGGCACTATTAGGGCAACTTAATGATCAAAAGGGAAAAGTAAGTAACCAATGGCCATGCCAATAGATTGAAAAATGCTTTATAATGGACTAAAGATAAAAAAAGTAGATGATTTTGTGGTTAGAAACAATAAGGAAAAAAAAGTAGCATCAAGAAATGGCAATGGTAACATAGATAGGGAACCAAGGGATAAAACATTGGTGATGATAGATGTACTTTCTAAGGAGAAAGTGGAAGGAGAGTAATATAATGAACTAGAATATGAGACATTAAGACCCATTCATAAGCACACACCCTTGTACTAGGCATAGGTTCCATGGGCTAAGGACCTGCAATCAAGATATATGAGTACCCCTAGGGTGCTCCATCATCTAGGCCACCAATGATCTCTATAACACTCACATATAAATATAGTAACACTGAATCTATCCACTATTTGAGTGCACACAATTGCATTCACCACATTTGAACACTGGTACACTTGAGCACACTTAGGGTTAGGTATGTGTATACACAACACTTGAATATACCACCCAAGCCACAACATTGTGAATAGTGGGTTAGTTGAGTGCACATCCCTTTAGGTGCATCTAACACCTCATCATTCAAGTATTTAAAGCACTTGAGTGCTAATTACGTTTACCATCACCATTTGGACTCCAATGTTGTGCACCCAAGTGCATTCTAAGGAATGCACACAATCAACCAAGCACTTGAGTATTTAGGGAACTCAAGTGGCCACCCTATGCATATGTATTGGTTCATCTAGGTGCACACCTTGGTGTCACAACCCAACTCGATGTTTATCACTAGGTCACTTGCCTAGGAACTAGAGCACTTCATTACACCAACCAAATATAAATTTACATACACACACTTAGCCTTAGGAATACCCTTATGTTTTGGCATTTTCTATCGTTGGGTTTACATGTTCCCTTTTTGGTTTCTAAGGGTTAATTGACTTCACTCCCTATTGATTGGCTCTGTTTAGTGGACAAACTAGATGTCTTCTTATAGATTTCCTTATCAGTTGTTTGCAAGCTTTATTTTGAATTCTTTACATTTTAGTTGCTGCATCTACTTCCCTCTGAATTTGTAAGTCCTTTGCATCTGTGGGTGTAGGTTTTGAGGATTCTTCTTCCATGGTTGTTGTCTCCTTAGCTATTGAGGATACTTCATGCACTAATGAAGTTGCTTATTCATCTTCTTTTACGACTAGCCGTTTGACCATTGGAGGATCTGTGATGGCCTTGTTAATGATGGCCATTAAGATGCCTCAATTCCTACCATGGATGCCTTTCCAACTACTCTTTTCTCATTGCCCTTTTTCTTGCCACTTGATCATCATTTGAATATTCAATTCCTTATGCTTTGAAGCTCAGGGCTTTCACAGTTGTGTGGATGGTCTCGCTAGTATAAGCACCGAAGTGTCATCTCTTAATACTCTCTATCACCAAGTATTCCAACATTCACATGTGAATCTATTCATGGTAGAGTTATGCTTTGCACCAAAATAAATGTGTAAATTGACTTGGCCTATATTGTTAGTGTAGTCTCAAAAATGGCTTTGATTTCCATCTTGACATTGTTGCTCACTTTCAACTTTGATGGTCCAAATTTGGCAAATATATCTACCTCTTTTTTGTGTACTTTTTCTAAGTTCTTAGGCAATTTGAGCACTATTTATTTTAAGTTGTAGGACTCACTAGCATGGCTACCCCTTGACAAACACAAGTAAGCTGATATGTTTGTCTCATTCCATGGTGAGATTGATACATCATTCTTGAAATAATTTACTTGAATGTTTGGTATGATGGTTGGTTGTGATAGCAACAGAGATGATTATATATTCTTTGTGGTGTCATGGATGGGGTCCATGGAGTAATGGCTCTAATGCGAGCTTCTACTTGCCATAATGAGAGTTTGGTTGATAGTAGGTATACCCCACCATGGCCCACATCAATGGTTACCAATCATTGCATTTCACCGATAGACTTAGCCTAACCAAATTGAGAGCATGGTTGATTCTCTAGATGCCATGGGGATGTACCCTTGTCTATTCTTATCCCATTGTTGTACTATGGTTTGAATGTTAAATCTTAGCATGTTATCTTATTTTGGTAGTTATCAAGAATTCCCCCCCTTTAGATTGATATCAAGATATTGCATGTTGTTATGGCTATTCGTAATTATGCTATCAATACACAATTTTTGGCCGATAGTGGTGGTAATATTATTGATTTAAAGAGTGAGAATGATGTGTCCACGGTCTTCCATTTGCAATAACTTTACTGTAGTTGGTTATTTTTGAAAATTTTAATATAAATGGGGGGTTGACGGATAATATTCATCATCCATTTTAGTTTGTATTTGAAAGTAGGCGATAGTAATCCTAGGATTTTTAGCTATCTATAGATACTCTTTTCCTTTAAATCAATAGTGGTAAAAACTGCATAATCATGGTATAATGATATGTTAATGATCAAAAACATTGGTGGCTAGATGGATGCTTATGTTATGGGACACAATTCTATTTGTAATCTTGTTGCCTAGGGCTACATCATGGGCATTTCTACAAATTTTTACTAAAATATAATTTTGGGATGATGAGGTTGTATTTAAAAATACTATCCATGTTAATCTTGTGATGATTACCTTGATGTTGTAGATGCCACAATTATGGCTATTGCTATAATGTTCTTAATTCCCTTTAGACAAATGAGTGTATCGTTGCATATGTTGTCTACTATAACATTGGATGAGTGTGTAATGTAGCATGATGTACTATTTCCTTCTTCATAACCCTGAATATGTTAAATTGGTTTTAATTAACATAAATTGAACCTAAGAGAAGAGGGCAATGATGGGGTTCTAGTCACCCTTAGTCCCCTAGTAAACCAAATTTATATTTATAACTCCCCTCTCAAACCTAAGTTGGCTCATGATGGGATAGGGTTAGTGTATACCTAAGCCTTCTCTAGTAAAGGCTTGTTTCATCATGTTTCATTCTTTAAAACCTTGAATGTGTTAGTATATCTATAAGGAATTCTTACTAAAAGTCTATATTAAGTAACTAATTGATAAACAAGACAATAGTACTTTAATTGAACTATGCAAAATTATTTGTGAATATTGAAAACTCAACACTCTATTGATTTCTTTATCATAAAATTGGTCCTTTCTATATTGTCTACCATGGCTACTAAAAAGCTCACCCCATGGTAACATATTTTTATCTAGCATGTGGAACCGACTATGATATGTAAGACACTATTGTGTCATTCTCTCTTTTAAAAAAAAGACTATCTTACGAAACCTCACATTGCCTACCATGGCTACTAAAAAGCTCACCCCACAATAACATATTTTTATCTAGCATGGTGGAACCGGCTATGATATGCAAGGCACTATGTTGTCATTCTCTGTTTTTTAATTTTAAAAAAACCCATCTTATGAAATCTCATAGAGGAGTGGGTTCTCTTGCTTGTGGCCTATATATAACTACTTCTAAAGCCTTATCATACTCTAACTTCATTAGTAGCTTATACCCTAGTATATCTCTAGTGAAGGAAGAAGCCCGAGTGGGAGCACGAGCAAGTGAAAGCAAGACATGTCCAAGCTATGGAGGATGAAGTAAGAGGGCAAGAGAGAGATCCTTAAGCTCGAGAGGGGGTTCACTCATGAATATATGTATGTACCATGCAAGTTCAAAATAAGGGGTTTTAAAAACACCAGTTTTATAATTTTAAATATAGAAGGGTGTCATATAAAGGAGTTACTTATAGATTTGATAAAAAAGGGTTATTTTTTATTCAGGAAAAATTCATAGATAAGGATACTTATAAATAGGCCCTGAATGCATGTGCTAGAAAGGATATATGTATAGTGAACCCCCTAAGGACTCAAGATGTGGAAACCCCAATAGTCACAATGTGTGACCGGTCTTCCCTTATTCATTAGTCACTGAAAGAATAAAGAATGAAGTGATAGTGATGGGAAACCATCACTTGCATTGTATAGGTGTGTAGATACTGTAAGTGTAGTGAATACACATGCAACATAGGCATAGGCACCTTTATCCCCAACAACCTCCCACTTAAAGGTGAATATTCCTTTAGTGAGGAGAGAACATGAAAAAGTGACAAAGTACAAATATACATGAAGTATAGCATGATGATGAAATATGCAATCTCATCTTATGTCCATCATCTTCCTAAGGCAGGCAAAACATTCCCCCGAGAGACTTTTAGTGAGCAGATCTATAGGATTTTTGTCGATTGAGATCTTGACTAGATCAATGGACTTGTCTTGAATAACCTCTATGATAAAGTGGTAATGCACCTCAATGTGCTTGTCTTTGCATGGAAGATTGGATTCTTGGCTCAATTCTTTATCAAATGTTGCTGTGATATTGCGGGCTATAGGGCTGAATGTAAAAACAACACCATCCTATGGTTCAATCATACCCTTTAGTTTATAATGCATAATATCAATACAATATTACCTACCAAGACTTTACAAGACTCCATGTTGCTTTTTTTGAGTTGGGTTACAAAGGAGGCACATGAACCATTAAAGGATGATTAGTGTTTGCCTACTTCAAAGAAATGGTTCTTTTGGATACCAAAAATCTTATGGTCACCAAGAATGGCGCTAATCTAATCCCTAACAAAAGAGGAGATGGTGTAGGGCTCTTAGAAAGGTACTTCAACTCACCCAAGTTCCAACAAGGTGGTGATAACACTCCCTCAACCAAGAGTTTTGGTTCTGTCTTAGACATAGTAGGCATCCACAAGCACATTCCAAGCCTAAAAACTTTGGCCATATGACAACAATCATCTTACTCAATCAAATAACAAGTTCACTTCTCAAGGCTTTAAGAGAAAAGGTGTACACCTTGATGAATGTAGTTGAAATGTTAAATTACTACTTTTTGACGGATGTATGTAGGTTTTGGTCCATCAAACTCATGGTAGAGTTCAAATCATTAGAGAGAGACATTTTATTCCTAATATCCATCTCACTTTTTGTAATGGCTTTGTTGGACAAAATTTCATTGAGAAGATGCTTGAAAGAAATTTTCTTCCTCATTGACGAGCCTCTACTACTACATATTTTCCAAGATATATGTTTTGGACGGACATTTCTCTTGTCTTTAAAATCTATATTTTATAAACCACGGACCACATTTACTACTTCACATGACTCTTGTAACTATCATCTATATTGGAGTTTCTTTTATTTTAAGGAATACTTGCATATTGGCACCACCAATTTGAATATTGTGACCAATGAACACCTTATAAATCAATTGATAAAGGCCTTAACCACATATTTTCAAAAGCATTCAATTGTAATGAATCAATCCATAATCCTTGGCTTTGTTAATTTTGTCAAACTCCTTGGATTCAATGAACGTGATTATTGGGTTAGATTTGAATGTTTCATAGATAAAAATTTGCAAGCTATACCTATTAGAGAGTAATTTATCTATGATATGTGTCATTATTCCTATGACATAAATAAACCCATTAATGATATCTATATAGTTAGCATAGACAAGGTAGCTAATAACCTTACATTCTTTTGTAAGAAACCAGTGACACGTCTTGTGGAATAAATATTTGATTGCCTAGATTTTTTCATTGTTAACTTTGACATAAGTACCTTTTTTGATGACATACAAAGGGTATCTAAGTCCAATGATTAGCAATGATACCTCAGCTAACCTTCTCTTTCTTATGTGTATGTTTAAAGCACATAAGAATGAATTTGTGTGGCTCACAAATGTTGCTAATTCCATCTATAGCAATGGCACAAATAATCTCAATCATATTAGAAACTTGCAAAGATATCATGATGAATCTAGTTAATCTACTTAATAAGCAAGTATACTTGACTTTCAAACATAGACAGTTCTATTGGCCTGTAAATTTGGTAGAAGAAGCCTTTATCTATTTTCTTGATTCTATATCTAATTGCTTAGTGGATGTTGTGAAATGCTATGAGAATATCCCACATCACGGGGAATTCGGTCTATTGGAAATAATTGGGAAGATAATTTCTCAAGCCCTCAAACATGCTAAGGCTATCTTTTTGGATATTGACACAACAAGAAAAAAAGGCTATTGGACTAACCAATATGATTAAAATTGCTTATGGTTCACTCTTGAAGAATCTCTTTATCTAAACTCTTGGATCATAAATAATACATTTATCCAACTATCTGGGATTGTCAAGAGGCAATGTCATGGTATACCCGTGAGGTTCAACTGCTCCCCCATGTGATGCAATCTCTATCTTTGTTCTTTTGAGTACTACTGATGCACAAGGCTGGCCATGGAAAATATACTTGATATTTTGAAGCACTTCGAACATGCCTATATAATTTTTGATGACCTACTTCTAACAATTATTTCCAATCCCACCATCTTTCTTAATCAGTAGCAATCCTTAAAGGATGACATTTGAGAGAATTCCTTCCATTTCTTCGGAATGGGTACTTCATATCTCTAGAAACCCTTTTTTTCAATATGCATATAAAGTGCTCACTTGAGGCTCTTCTCATTGAAACATATGACAAAAAAGACAAGTTCCATTCTAAATGTATCTAATACATTCATAGGAGTAGCAATTGACCATTGGATTGGTCTCATTAGGTAATAGTAACCCAAATTGGGCCTATTAATAACTTGATGCCTAAAGCAATGATAGACATTGTGGGAGCTTTCGCTCAACCGCCAAGACCCACGGACCGCTTATTGCTTCAAGCGTTCCAGCACTAATGGCTACCTCTCAGATAGCTGACGCGACATCCATATCTACGAGCGTAGTGAGCTTAACTCCATGCCGATCAAGTTACCTCCTCTGCCGCGCACTCCGGTAGCTCCACGATCCAAGTGCAAGCTTCAAGCAAGCTCCATCTTCAAGCTCCACGCTTTAAGCTCCATTGCCACGAGCAAGAGAAGAGAAGAGAAGAGAGAGAAGAAGAGAGGAGAAGATGGAGAGCTTCTCCTCCCCGGTCCCTCACCCTCACACACTCACACACTCACTCCCTCACACTTTCACACTCCCTCTCTCAAGGACAAGCTCAAGCAAGCAAGAAGAAGAATAAGAAGAAGAAGAAGAGAGCCACTTTTGGCCACACACAAGAATGAGCTTCTCATTCACTTTTCAACTTTATATACAAAACCCTAAATCCATTTTGGGTAGTCATCCCCTTATCCCCTTTTTTACATGGCCGGCTGTGGCCTAGGCCCTTTTTCCCCTTGTCCTCCTATCTTCCTAGCTTCCTTTCCACCACGCGTTTACATCTACAACTTGCACGGGTGAGAGCCCAACACTCTTAAAATAAATCATGGTGTGCCTTGCACTTTTTTACAATAGTATAGACTCACGCTTTTTCTCATGCGCCTTTTTCCTTGATTTAGGACTTTTCTGCACTTCTTGTGTTTTCAGATTCTTCTTGGTGCGCCTTCGTCTTCTATTTCACTTTTGCCTTGGCCTTGTCTTCTGCTTTAGATTTTCCAGCTTTTCCACCTTGCTTGTTTGAGGGTTAACAGAGATCAAGATTATGGTGCACATATCTGCTTACAATGGATTTGAAAAGGTGCACCTATAGTAGCTTATAGTTGGATATTTGAAAATTGATCTATTGTCACTCAAGCTAGATTTACTAGAACTACGAGCATTATTATAGGACATTAGGAAAAAAATGAACTCACAAATGGGCCTTTTAGCCCCCCCTCTCTCCTCCTTAAAATAAGGAAAAGAGGAGAGAAGAATAATAAAATAATCCTTCTCTCTCTCCACTTTTACAATTTCATTTTGCATTTTTTATATTATCTACAAAGATATACTCGGATTCCTTCTCTCTCCTCATTCAAGAAGTCTTTTTCAACCAAATTTCATATTAAAAAGGAGTTAGTTACGGGAGTGTGGTATTGCGTTTTCAATGCAAAATGATTAGTAGATACAAGATAATTGATTTTTAATTGAGAACAAGGAAAATGAAATTTCAGAAGTTCCTTTTAAAATAATTTGGGGATTTTTTATATTCTAGATTTTGGTAAAAAACAAATCAATTGGTCAAATTTTCTATTTTTTGGAGATATTTTTGGAGGTAAAATAGAAATATCTAAAATACAAAAAGTCTTGGACATCCCTACCATATGAACTATTTTCCCCCATATCTATACTCTCTCATGGCTCTATTGTGACCTCTTCTCTATGTTTATGCAACCTTCATTAACAGAGTGAATTACTTACACCCTCCTTTCCCTTGGCACCTTTGTGTGCCTCTCTGTGCATTTCCACTCTACCTCATGTGACAACCAAGTAGGCTCCCTGTTTCTATTAATAGTAAAATGAATACAGGAAAGGAGCTGCATATTGAGGTAGAGATTGAATATGCCCCATTATTCAAAAGAACCCAGCGTACCAATGTCAACCCTCAGGTTTTGCAGAGTTACAGGCAAATGGGATTGAAACATGTGGATTTGTGGGTTGATGGGGGAATCTACCAAATTGACCCCTTAAACAATAGACCTTCAACTTTCTCAGGAATTACAAATTTACTGAAGTATGTGTGCGCGGGTGAAAATGGGTTACTCGGTTATACTAGGCGGCTCAATGATCACGCATTCAAAGTATTTACAACTTGCCAAGCAACCATAAAAAATTACCACGATGTGATTGCTACACATCAAATTCATATACAACAGCTCATAGAACAAGTGGTACAATTGAATGACACTATAATTCAACAAAACAATTAAATTATTTCAATGCAAGTCACTATCCATGACATTGGTATCTCATATGAGGAGGCAAAGGCACAATTGGACGACTTGAGAAAGATCAACATCAAGCTAACACAGGAGCACAAACAAAAGAAGAAGCCAATCAATTAGTTAATTGTGAATAGCGGCCAGTGGAAGCGACGTATCAAAGCATGTAAGGTAGCTCAGAAAGAGAACCTAGGTGAGGGTGAGGTTGGATCATGTATTAGTAGATTGCTGAAGGCAAGTACATTGGAAAACGCTTTGAGAAATCCTAAGTTTAAGGCTGTGAAGGAAAAGGTGATTGAGTGCACATTAAAAGATGTGTCAAATGAGTTCTCAGTTGTGGATGCACAATGTATTTGTGACATGGCCGGTATTAGCACAATGACTTACTCAAAGATATTCAAAGGTGTAAAGGCTGGGTTTGGTCGTGTGCTGAAGGGAAATAGAATCATGCCTCTTCCTTAACCTTCAAAGTTAATAGAGGCCCAACGACAACTTAATACAAAGGTTTTGGAGCTGATAGGAGATCACATGCATGTTCAATGCGTGGAAAAAGGTTGGGACAAAAAATGCATATGAGGTGAAGTTTACCGAACTCAATAATTACTATTTAGATTTGTACAAGGTGCAGTCGGCAATGGTAATGTACTACAATATGTCTGTTGAGGAATGTAATGGTAAATTACAGTTTGTAATAAAATTAGATGAAAGTGAGGTCATCAAAGGAGTAAAGCTTGAAAGAGTTAGTGTAGCTCTGATGAATAGAGCTTTACAATTCAACAAGAACAACCTAGGGAACTTTAGTGTTCAATCTGAGCACCATGTGTGTGGTGGCTTGCTGCATTTGAAGTTCCTAAGGGAACATTTGAGGTGGTACAGCTGTTCTTTATGCACACATGCATTCCAAGCATCATCGATCGTCAGGAACATGGTGAAATGCTCTTGGTTGAAGGGTATGGTCAATACTTGGTTGAATGACATCTTGCAGAAGACTTGAAAACTTTAAAATGCATGTGTGGAATCACCAATGGTGCAAATACAAAGAATCCATGCTTATATTGCTTGACAGAGAGGGTGGAAGGAAAGGACGGAAAGAAGAACTAGCAAAGGGTGACAAGTGCTGCAATGACATGCAATAGAGAAGATCCCACTTGGAAGTCCATCTTCAACATTTCATTTGATCGTAATCACAGTTGTTCATTGCATGCTTTTGTCAGAATCATGGAGAAACTTGTATGTGAATACATTTGCTTTGCTTATAGGATGCAATGAGAAAAAGAAGCCATTGCAACGTGTAGGAATGTGGAGCGAGTGCTATTAGAAATTGGGCTACACAAGCATCAAGTGAGGATTGAAAAAGATGAGAAGAGATCTCAGGAAAATTTGGTAACTTGCCAAAAAAGACTTGCTTTGGAGGAGCAAAGGCTAGGAAGTTTCTTGTAGCACCCATCCATGAGGAAGGGAATGTCATGGTTTGTAGGCCACAGACTACGATGGTTGGAAAAAGTTACATTTTGCAGTTCCTGATCGAAGTAATGGAGGAAAAACAAGATTGGCCAAAGCTAAGGTTTGGATAAGTCTTAACAAATTGACTCCCTTACTTCGCAAGATGCTGTTTAACATAGCTTCTACAAAAACATGGTGGAAGCATGGGGCAAAAGCTCTATCACACATTACATGGTGCATACTAAGTTAATATTTTGAAATTGTATGAATTGTATAAACTATTGAGCATAGTTTTACTCATGTGTGATATGTGTCTTTATAGCATATCCTTGAGGCACATGGGCCATACTTTACAGAAAAGGGAAGCATCATAATTTGGTCCACACAAGGGATGAAAAATTCACATTGGATAGCGCGTGGTGCATACCAAAGAAAAACTGATCGTGGTGGAGGGGTGAATGGTAGCAATCCAATGATCCAATTGCTATCTTGGTGGTATAGGATTATAGTAGCGGATGAAGCTAAACTCTTGCAAAAGAGAGCAAACGAAAGTGTTGATGAATCAGTTGTAGACATGATGGAATCGCCTCGTGTCACTAAAAGAGTGCATTACGAAGCCTCAAGTGCCAAAGAAAACCATGCCAAGTGGCTAGAAACAAGGCTTCGACAAGGTAGTAAATGGGTTCGAAGAGAGCTAAGATAGTAAGATGAACAATGTGTTTAGTGTGAATGCAATTCATAGTTTAAGAGAGAAAGAGAGAGTGTGTATCTATGTAAATGAGTCTTATATTTTAGGGTTATATAAAAGAGGGTTTCACTTTCTATCTTATTCATTGAGTTCTCACATCTCTTATGCATGAAAGATGGCTAGATCTAAGGTAGTTGCAAATAAGCTTCCGCTTAGAGCCCCATATCGTGTTCAGTCCCTTGGAGCATCTACTAGCTTAGATGCACCGCCTTCTCAACCTAACCCACCTTTCTCAAGCCGCCCTCACAAGGGTCCTCCTCGGCATTCCCACAAGAAATGCAAGTGGAAGCAAGGTACAGTGGCCTTGAGAGAAATTAGGAGGTATCAGCACTCTTTTGATCTCATCATTCCAAAGGCAAGCTTCTCGAGACTTGTTTGCGAGATTGTGCAAAACCTCTACCGTACAAAAAGTAGGAGGCGGTTTTTGGCACAAGGTCAAGATAGACCTGATCGCTTCACAAAAGAATGTCTTTATGCTCTACAGTGTGCTGAGAGGCCTTTTTAGTTGACTTCATGACTGATGCTCAATGTTGTGCAATACATGCGAAGCGCATCACTATAACTCCCAAGGAATTCCAACTTGTAAGAAATCTTCAAGCAGTGAAGGATGCATTTGTTCCAATGGAATGAACACAGTTTGTAATGTTATTTTTTTTTGGCATAGTGTTATCCTTCTGCATTGGATATATGACTATGTCTCGGTGCAAAACTATTGTATGTGCCCTTAAAATATGAATTAAAATTTTACACTTGTCCTTTGCTCTCAACTTTGACTGTGCATATTCACTATATTTTCATTTGTTAGCACTATCAATTTTAATAGGAAAAACATACAAAAAATTGCCATTTCTTATTGTAGACTTTACTCCTGATGCCTTTGTATAGTCTATGTGGTGGGAAGTTTCTAAGGGACAGTAGTCACGATGTTGATTTCTAAATTATCAATCCATCCATAATTTTTGTGTGTGATAATTTTTAAAATACTAAACTGTATTGGAATGCGATGAAACTTCACATTCGCACTCGTTAGGTGGCCAAGAGCCCAAGAAAGTGGCTCCAAACACTAGACTTCGAACCAGGGGTCTACAGGCATTAAAAAAAATAAATTAATCAATTTGGGCTCTTGGCCATCTAATGAGTGCGCGTGTGAAGTTTTGTCGCATTCCGATAAAAGGTTATGGATTTATGATCACATAATGGACAGTACGTATGAAGCTGCATTAACCTAGTTTTGGGGTTTAAATGGGTTAAAAGTTCATTCTTCTTCTCATTTTTATATCTTGCTTTCTTTGCTTCCCCATTTTCACATCCCCAACCTCTATCTCTTCTCTGTCTTGCCCTCCTCGAGCTTGCATGGCACACACCAAGCAAGCATGTTGCTGTTTTGGCCCCAGGAAGATCTCACGCCAAGGCCTGCCACCTCCGAGCACAAGGTGGAGCCTCCTCTAGTGCAGCAAAACAGGTGCTCCCCATAGAGCACAAGGACCACCACAGAAGAAGAGGAGATGGAAACTAGGCACTGTCGCCCTTCGAGAGATAAGGAGAATCCAATGCGGATACGAGCTTCTCATCTCGAAAAGTTCTTTTCATAAGGTTGTTCAGGAAGTCATGCAAGACTTGGAGCTGAAAGGGATGGAAAGATTTTGGGCACGAGTGTGGGATGGCCCACTAGCAGTGACTTAATACGTTGGATTAGGGAAATTCTCACAATATTAAAAAATAATGTGCACTAAACTCATATGAGCTAATAGTTGTCTTGCAGGGCACCACTTGGTGCAGCAAGCTCATAGTCACAATAAGATGGCAAGGCTCACAATTGCAAGGTCACACTTGGAAGGGATGGTCTCACATATATAATATCTTTTTCACATAAAACTTATGTATTCATAGAAGGGTAGTGACTAGGTTACCTTGTAGCCTCATAAAGTTTATTTTCTAAAAGAAGTTTTTTATTATTTTGGGTTTTCCATACAAATATGCATTTTTGTGTAGGTTGGTGGGTTTATATAATGACATGCATGTGTTTCTACATATGCATGCCTTCCTTATAATGTTAGGGGTGTTGTGTGGGTATGTGCGTATGTTTGCATATCTATCTTCCCTAAAATGTTAGGGGCATGTAACGTATGCTCACACAGATATTGGTATATGTTTATATATATATATGTTGATCTTTCCTATGACTAATAGGGAAGGATCTATAACTTTTGGGTGGGGGTTAGGTTTGAGAGAGGATGAAAGATAAACATATTTGGGATGACACATGGGCATAGGGATTAGGTTCTAAGGATTGGGTAGGTGGATTAGGGTTAGGATCTCTCTATCCCTCGCCCCTCCCCCCCTCTCTCTCTCTCTTGTATTTTCATCTCTCTCCTTTTATTTATTCATCACACACACACACACACACACACACACACTCTCTCTCTCTCTCTCTCCCCACTTTTTTTAATACCTCTCCTTTATTCTTCACACACACACACACACACACACACACACACACACACACACACACACACACACACACACACAGTGGGAGCTTTTGCTCAATTGCCAAGACCCACGGACCGCTTATTGTTTCAAGCGTTCCAAGCCAAGCACTAATGGCTATCTCTCACCTAGCCGACATGCCGTTGATCCTACGAGTATAGTGAGCTTACCTTGATGCTTGATTGAGTACCCTCCTCTCTCTTGAACTCCGGTAGCTCCACGATTCTTGATGCTAGCTCAAGCATCCTCAATCCTCCTCCATTTCCAAGCTCCATCCTCCATAGTCATGCGCACAAGAGAAGAGAAAAGAAGAGAAGAGAAGAAGAGAAGGGGAGATGGTGAAGAGCCTCACCCACTTGATCCCTCACTTCCACACACTCACTCCCTCACACTCTCATACTCCCTCTCTCAAGAGCACACACAAGCAAGAAGGAGAGAAGAAGAGAGGAAGAAGAAGACTCTTTTTTGCCACACACCAAAAGAATGAGCTTCACTTTTCAACTTTATATACAAAACCCTAAATCCCTTTTGGGTAGTCATCCCCTTTTTTCCTTTTTTACATGGCTGGCTGTAGCCTAGGCCCTTTTTCCCATTTCCCACCACTCTAATTTTATCCTATTCCCAACTAATGCGTACAATTTGCACAGGAGCAAGCCTGGCACTCTTTTACAAGGATTTGGAAGCGCTTCCATATTTAATGGTGTGCCTTTTACTCTTTTGTTGTCTCGGGGCGACACTGAGACTTTCTGAGGGTCGTGCCCGAACATTTAAAATTTTCAGGGTCTGGTTACTGATCAAGGCGCCTTTTTCTACTTTTATCATGCGCCTTTTTTTGCTATTTCCTTTTTTCCATTTTCCGTTCCTCTATGCTGTGGGAAACACACACACACACACACACACACACACACACACACACACACACACACACACACACACACACACACACACACACACACACATACACACACACTAATTGATAACTATTCTTTGTGTCTCTTACATTAATAAATCAATAACTATTATGTTTGTATATTTGATTCTCTTGGATGGATGCAATGCATGAAAGAAACTCGCTTTTCCACATATCTCCACTTACTATGATTGCTATCTATGCTACCTTGGTCGCCTATCTATGCATGGATGCAATGCATGAAAGAAACTCACTTTGCCACATATCTCCACTTACTATGATTGCCTAACCCATACTTGCCTAGTTCTCCACTGATAGCACTCTTGCTTTAATTATTACTTGTCTATCCTTACTAACATCACTCACATTCCTTGTCTACTGATGCATGCCACTCACATGCCCACACACCATGTGTGTGATGTTGACCCTCCCACTCATGCCACTCACTAAAAGGACTCTAATATCACGGCTTACTTGCAATTGCATCGTTTGCCTACCTAGTGTGATTGACTGTGGAACCATGAGAGAGAGAGAGAGAGAGAGAGAGAGAGAGAGAGAGAGAGAGAGAGAGAGAGAGAGAGAGAGAGAGAGAGAGAGAGAGAGAGAGAGAGAGAGAGAGAGAGAGAGAGAGAGAGAGAGAGAGAGAGAGAGAGAGAGAGAGAGAGAGAGAGAGAGAGAGAGAGAGAGAGAGAGAGAGAGAGAGAGAGAGAGAGAGAGAGCTATAAATTTGTCACAGAGGGGTAAAAAAAGTTTTAAAAATTTGAAGGCTTCGAAAAAGTTGTATGCTCAAGAGGTCCTTTAGATATTTGGGACCTCCCTAACCTATAAGTAAAAT